>NC_060277.1:59088946-59119999 GCF_021613505.1 Equus quagga
GCCCAGGGGGCGCTGCGCCCGGCCGCCCGGCCCTGGGCTGTCACACCTTCGCCGACACCCGGCTCGCTCGCCCGCCTCGGGGCCTGCACCTGCCCGGCTGCATCCCGCAGGCCTCCGCTGCCGACAGCCAGAACCCTTGCACCTGCCCAAGCGCCTCCGTCCCTTCGGAATCCGAGGGTTCCACCTACCTTCCTGACCTGGGGAGTCCTGGGTCAGCCCCGAGTTCACAGCCGCGTGCGAGCGGACAGCCTGAGCCAACCTCCTCTCCAAGATGAGGACAGTACCTACCTTGCAGGAGCCATGGTGCCCCTGAAATAAGCTAATTTGTGTAAGTGGGCAGACACCTGCTATCTGCTGGACGAATAGCGCCCGAAATCCTAGTTCTTAAACTTGCACTTTCCTGCCAGATTATAGAAGTGTCTTGGGGATATCAATGGTCCACAGAATTTTTTAATTTAATAAATGAATGAATCCCACGCCAAACTCCATTATTATGGTTTTGTTGAACACAGCACCAAAGTTTAAAGACAAAAATCACAAGAACCACTGATTGAACCCAGACATTTTCTAAACCTATTCATTGCTCTATTTTGTCCATATCTTCAAAGAAATAACATTTTCTTTTACTAATTTTCTTTTTTGTTTTCTAGTTCCTTAATTTGAACTTTCCCGTTCATTGTTTTTTTGTTTATTTTATCGTTAGTTTAATAGTTTACTATGAATTACGTACATAGTTCCTTTATTTTTAGTATTTTTGGTGAAAATCAAAATATTAATGACTGTAAGTTTTCCTCTGAATGTAGCTTTAGCTGTATCCATTACAGTTTTCATATGAAGTATTCTCTTAAAATTTTCCAGATGATCTGTAGTTTCAGTTGTTGGCACCTTCTTTACTGGAAGCATAGTTTACATACCGCAGAATGCACATATCTTAAATGTACACCTTATGGAACCACCACCAGTTCAAACACAGAAACTTTCCAGCACTCCAGACAGTTTCTCTCAGGTAAAAGAAAACAGAGGGGCCCACTGTTTTGACTTCTATCACCATAGGTTAGTTTCACCTACTGTTGAAGTCATTTAAAAACAGCCTGGGGGCTGGCCCCACGGCTGAGTGGTTAAGTTCGCACATTCTGCCTTGGTGGCCCTGGGTTTCACTGGGTGGGATCCTGGGCGCAGACCTAGCACTGCTCATCAGGCCACGCTGAGGCGGCAGCTCACAGCACAATCAGAAGGACCTACAACTAGAATATACAACTATGTTCTTTGGGAAGAAGAAGGAAGAAAAGAAGATTGGCAACAGATGTTAGCTGATGTGCCAATCTTTAAAAAAAAAAAAGCACATACTCTTATGTCTGACATCTTTACCTCAGCATAATGTTTTTGAGAATCATCCATGTTGTTTTGTATGTCAATTTTTTTTTGCTGTGTAATATTTGGTTTATGAATACATCAAAGTTCTGTTGATGGACATTTGGATTGTTTCCAATTTGGGGGCAATTATGAATAAAGCTCCTATTTACATTTGTATACAAGTTTTTGTTTTTGGGGGTTTTTTTTGAGGAAGACTAGCCCTGAGCTAACTACTGCCAATCCTCCTCTTTTTGCTGAGGAAGACTGGCCCTGAGCTAACATCCATGCCCATCTTCCTCTATTTTATATGTGGGACGCCTACCACAGCATGGCTTGCCAAGCAGTACCATGTCCACACCCAGGATCCGAACCAGCAAACCCCAGGCCAGCGAGAAGCGGAACATGTGAACTTAACTGCTGCGCCACCGGGCCAGCCCCTGTATCCAAGTCTTTTTGTGAACTCACTTCAGTATATACATAGGAGTGGAATTGCTGGGTCATAGATCAACAGTATGTTTTTATAAGAACTGCTAAACAGTTTTCCAAAGTGGCTTTACCATTTCATACTCCAGGAGCAATGTGTGAGAGTCACAGTTGCTCCACACCCTCACAACACTTGGTATTGTCAGGCTTTTTAAATTTAGCCTTTCTGGTGGGTGTGCAGTGACATCGCCTTGTGGTATTTTTTTCATGTCCTTGACGTGTAGTGATGTTGAGCACCTTTTCAAGTGCCTATTGACTACTTGGAGATCTTCTTTTGTGAAGTCAGTCCTCTGAGAGTCAGGCCACTTTATATCTTGGGTTGTTTGGTGGATAGGCATTCTTTCATGTCTGTATATGAGTTCTTTGCCAGAATATACACTTTGAATATATCTAAATATATATAGATATCTGTATGTCTAAACATATAGAATATCTCCCAGTCATGGCTTTCCTTTTCACTGTAATACCTTTAATGAGTGGAAAGTTATTTTGATGGACTATTTTCCACTGAGAAAGTTCAACTTGTACATTTTTTATTTTATGGTTAATGTTTCTTGTGTCACATTTTAAAAAGTCTTTGCCTGCCCCAAAGGTCATGAGGATTTTCTCCTATCTTTTCTGCTAGAAGCTTTACAGTTTTAGCCTTATGCTTAAGTCTGGGATCACATCTCAAATTAATTTTTGCATATGGTGTGAGGTGGAGACCAGGTTTTGTTTTTTTCATATAGATATCCAGTGGTCTATGTCTCAATCCTGTATTCCGTTCCATTGATCTACTTGCTTATCCCTATACCAAGACCACTCTGTCTTAATTATTTAGCTTACTTACTTAGTCTTGGAATCAGCGTAAGTCCTCCACATTTGTTCTTCTTCAATATTGTCTCGACTCTTCTAAGTCCTGTGCATTTCCATATAAAGCATAGAATCAGTTGTTAGTTTCTACAAAAAAAGCCTTCTTGATACTCTTTGCTATCAACCGTTCTCCTGTGAAAATCCCTCAATTCCTCCAATTTAATATTCCTAACTTCGTTCCTTTAATTTTCATCCTTTCACTAACACTCTCCTGAAAGTTAGACCAACTAATAGTTTTCATATCATTCTAGTCACTCCTTGATTGAATCAAGTCAACTCCATTCCTAGAGTCAGACTATTCCAGGTACACACCTTTTTATCGCCTTTTTTGAGTTTTAGGTAGGCACAAATTTTATTCAATTGTTTTCTCCACCTCAAGCCAACTTAATGGTATAAGGTCTTTAAAATAAAATCCTAGTTCATGTTTTTCATTTTTAAATTGGGCTAAACCTTACATACACTGAAGTGTTTTTACTTATATGCACACCTTCGTAACCATCACCCAGATCAAAATATAGATTTCCAGCATCTTAGAAAGGTCCTTTGTCACTCCTCCCAGTCAATCCTCCCCAAGGATAACCACTAGTCTTACTTCATTACCATGATTTTGAAATCCATATAAATGTATTCACACAGTATATACTCTTGTGTATTTCTTTTACTCATTGTTATGTCTGTGAATTTCACCAATGTTGTTGCACGTATCCATGGTTCATTCATTTTCATTGTTATGTAGTATTCCAATATATGAATATACCACATTTGATTTATTCTTTCTATTGTTGAAGGACAGTTAGTGTTTCCAGTTTAGGGCTATTACAATAAGGCTGCTATGAGTTTTTTTAAATGACCATTTTATTTTGCTCAAGATCTTGTAGGACAGGAATTTGGGAAGGAGTTGGCAGGACAGTTCTTGCTTGAGTCTCTCATGCAATTTCACTGAGGCTGGACATCACAGATGGCTTCACTCACATGGCTAGCAGTGGATGCTGGCTGATGGTTGGGAGATCAGTTGGGCTGTCACATGGAGTGCTGACTCATAGCCTCTCCATATGGCTTGGGCTTCCTCAAAACATGGTGGGCTCCGAGAATTCACATTTTTTACATTTGGCAGCTCAGTGCTCCAAAAGTGAGAGACCTAGTGTACAAGGTAGTAATTTTACCAAGGTGTTTTTGGCAGGGGGGTGGGGTTGGTACTTTTACCCCCCCCCCCCCCCCAAAAAAAAAAGCCCACTGGGATTTTGGAGTTGGAGTTGCACTGAATCTGTAGATCAAGATGGAGAAAACTGACTTAACAATATTGTCTTCCAATCCATAAATATATCCCTCCATATATGGTCTTATTTAATTTTTCTCAACAATGTTTTATAATAAATTTAATACATCTTTTGTTAAATTTATTCCTAAATACTTTGCTGTTATTATAAATGGTATTTTAAAATTTCATTTTCTAATTGCTGCTAATAGAAAACCATTGTTTTTTTGTTATTGACCTTGTGTCCAATGACCTTGCTAAATTCACTTGTTTGTCCTAATAATATTTATTTCCTCTTAGATCTGAGAGACTGTTCCTTAATTTCCAAGCAAAATTTTAAAAACTCTTTTTTGTGATTGATTTCTAGTTATATTGGACTATAGTTAAAGTTTCTGAATTCTAGAACCTCTAGGTTTTTTGGGAATTTATTATCATTTCTTTTAAGGCCGGGTATAGAATTGATTTCCATGGACATAAACAGTATATATTCTCTGTAGATTAGGAAGTTCTCTTTGTGTATAAACTGTTATATAATTCCTCTATGATTTGCTTTTTTTTTTTCACATTTTTTTTTAAAGATTGGCACCTGAGCTAACAACTGTTGTCAATCTTTTTTTCTCATTTTCTCCCCAAATCCCCCCAGTACATAGTTGTATATTTTAGTTGTGGGTCCTTCTAGTTGTGGCACGTGGCACGCTACCCCAATATGGCCTGATGAGTGGTGCTAAGTCAGCACCCAGGATCCGAACCGGCGAAACCCTGGGCTGCCAAAGCGGAGCACACAAACTTAACCACTCGGCCATGGGGCTGGTCCTTGATTTGCTTTATTTTTGCCTAATTAGTTAAATTCTGAAAATCAATGTTATTTATGTATTTGGCCATATTTGGTGCATAAACATCTATGATTCTTAGGTTTTCTTTATAGATTATGTATAGTTATGAATTTTAATTACAAGTATGAAAAATGTATATTCTTTTACATTATACATACATGTACAATATTTCTAATGTTTCTATTAAATAATAACCTTTTTGTACTTTTTCATGTATGTGGCCTTGATTTCAATTTTATCTGATGATAATATCCCGTTCCTGCTTTCTTTTTGTTTGTATTTATACAATCTATATCTACCCATTCCTTTGTTTTCAACTCTTCTTTAACACTTTCCAATGCAAATAATACGTAGATTTTTTTTTTTTTTTAAAGATTGGCACCTGAGCTAACAACTGTTGCCAATCCTTTTTTTTTTTTTCCTGCTTTATCTCCCCAAATCCCCCCTGGTACATAGTTGTGTATTTTCAGTTGTGAGTCCTCCTAGTTGTGGCATGTGGGACTCCTCCTCAATGTGGCCTGACGACTGGTGCCATGTCTGCGCCCAGGATTTGAACCGGCGAGATCCTGGGCCACTGCAGTGGAGCGCGAGAACTTAACCACTCGGCCACGGGGCCGGCCCCAATAGGTAGATTTTTAAAAACTCAATCTGTTGTCTTTGTTTTTTTAAATAGGAGAATTGAGTTCTTATGCAATTATTATTGAACTAGAATCTTGTGCTTTATTCTATCCATTTATTTCTGTTTATTTTATATCTTATCTTGTTGATTCTTTTTCTTTGAATTGGCTTGGAAAAGTTTCTCTTCATTCCTTTTTTGCCCTCCTGTTAATTTGGCAGTTCTAACATTTGTCTCCATGATGCTGGTGTTTCCATTTTCATACCTGTTATGATGAAATCTGTATTCCTCTAGTAACATTTCAAAATTGATCAAGAAATATGTTTCTCAAAACATTTTACCCACTCACACCCCCACCCCTTCACCTAGAGGAAAATTTTAGAAATTGTAATTTTACTTCCTCATTTTCCCATTGGCTCTTCCTGCCCAGCTGCTCTAAAGTGTATCTTGCATTTGACAACTCCTTACTAAACATTTACATCATGTATTTCTTATCTCATTAATATTATAACATACTATCAGCTCCAAGAGTTGCTGCTGAGCATGGCGCTCAAATTGTTGAATGAATAAATTATCCGTTGATATATGTATTACAGAATTAATTGTTCACAAGAGGTACTGTACTCTTCATCTGCCCAATATTGAGATCTCTTTTCTAATATAATTATCAGCTGATTGGAGAAATTTAAGTACTTTCCTCAGCTAGGATCCATAGGCAATGTATTGAGCACTTGAGTGTCTAAAATTGTCTTTCTTTTGCCCCAAAAGATGAATTAACATTCTGCCTGCGAACAGGATTCTTGGCTGTTAGCTGCAGTTTCTCTCTTCAGTTTGTAGATATCGTTCCACTGTCTTCTAGTTTTCAGTGTAGCAAATGAGAATTCTAATGCTGGTTTTATTTGCTTTCCTTTTGGCAAATAGCCCCTTCCTTCAGTGTGAAAACTTGTATGCTTCTCCCTTGACCCATGGACCTCAGGGATTTTGCCAGTATATATATATGGGTGTATCTTCTTTTTATTACTCCTGTATGGGTGTCAACAAGATAAACACCTGATCTAGGTTTCAAGCCTGATAAAGAAAAAAGAGAAAACAAAATACACATTTATACATTAGAAATGAAAAAGAAAATACAACCACAGAAGCAGAATGAACTCAAAGACTCATCATAGACTCTTATTGCTTTCTTAGGCCCTTCATTGGAAAGTATCTTTATCGTCTCTGGCTATTGTACTCTTTTAGTAACTTCCATGAGTTTGGGTAGGTTTTGTTAAGAGTTGATAAATTATAACTTCTATTTAATATATGCTGTTTTCTGAACTAAAATGTCATATGTAGACAATGGGAAACCTATATACTCCTGTAGCCAAACTAATATGAGCAACTTTCCCTGCTAGAAGTGACATCAAATTCTTCCTGGATTCAAATTCATAGAGACAGAAAACAGAATAGAGGTTACCAGGGGAGAGGGGAGGGGAAGATGGGGACTTATTGTTTAATGGGTATAAAGTTTCTGTCTGGGATGATGAAAAAGTTCTGGAAATGCATAGTGGGGATGGTTGCACAACATTGTGAATGTACTAAAGTTACTGAATTATACACTTAAAAAGGGTTAAAATGGAAAATTTTTATGTATATTATACCACAATAAAAAATTCTTCGTAGGGGCCAGCCCCATGGCCAAGTGGTTAAGTTCTCACGCTCTACATCGGCGGCCCAGGGTTTTGCCGGTTTGGGTCCTGAGCGTGGACATGGCACCGCTCATCGAGCCATGCTGAGCCGGCCTCCCACATGCCACAACTAGAAGGACCCACAACTAAAAATATACAACTATGTACCTGGGGGATTTGGGGAGAAAAAGGAAAAATAAAATCTTTAAAAAAAAATTCTTCCTAGATTTTAAAACAAAAGTAAAAATATAAAGTGAAGAACTCCTCATAATTTGCACATCATGGATATATAATATGACAGCAGGCTTACGATACAAAAGCCCGCCTGTGAAAATCAAGAGTGGGAATTTTGGGGGCCGGCCCAGTGGTGCAGCGATTAGGTTCCCACGTTCCACTTCAGAGGCCCAGGGTTTGCGGGTTCGGATGCCGGGTGCGGATAAGGCACTGCTTGGCAAGCCATGCTGTGGTAGGCGTCCCACATGTAGAGTGGAAGAGGATGGTCATGGATGTTAGCTCAGGGCCAGTTTTCCTCAGCAAAAATGAGGTGGATTGGCAGCAGATGTTAGCTTAGGGCTAATCTTCCTCAAAAAAAGAAAAAAAGGGGGAATTTTTGTACCTAGAGAAATCAAAATCATAAAGACAGAAAGTAGAATGGTGGCTGCTAAGAAATGGAGAGTTATCATTTAATGGGTGCTGAGTTTCAGTTGAGGAAGATGAAAAAAGTTCTAGAGATGGATAGTGGTGGTGATGGTTACACAACAATGTGAATGTACTTAATTCCACTGAACTGTACATGTAAAAAAGGGTTAAGGGGCCGCCCCTATGGCTGAATGGTTAAGTTCATGCGCTCTGCTGTGGCGGCCCAGGGTTTCACCTGTTCGAATCCTGGGCTCGGACATGGCACCGCTCATCAGGCCATGCTGAGGCGGCATCCCACATGCCACAACTAGAAGGACCCACAACTAGAAGGACCCACAACTAAGAATATACAACTATGTACCGGGGGGCTTTGGGGAGAAAAAGGAAAAAAAAATAAAATCTTTAAAAAAAAAAAAAGGTTAAAATGGTGGCCAGCCTGGTGGCACAGCAGTTAAGTGCACATGTTCCGCTTCAGCGGCCCGGGGTTCACTGGTTCAGATCCCGGGTACAGACATGGCACCGCTTGACAGGCCATGCTGTGGCAGGCATCCCACATGTAAAGTAGAGGAAGATGGGCACGGATGTTAGCTCAGGGCCAGTCTTCCTCAGCAAAAAGAGCAGGATTGGCGGCAGATGTTAGCTCAGGGCTAATCTTCCTCAAAAAAAAAAAAAAAAAGGTTAAAATGGTACATTTTATGGTACGTATATTTTACCATAATTTAAAAAAATTTTTAAGTGGGCATTTTGGTTCTAGCTTGAACCAACATGATGAGGTCTCTGGTGACTCAGGATGTGGAGAAAGAGATATAGTATGTGGTGTGCTCACAGAAGGAGAACAGATGCAACACTCAACTCTAAAGGGAAACAAAAAAAAACCCCTGACAAATCTGTACAGGATTTTAAGAAAAAGGAATCTGAAAATATTATAGTGTGTTCAATTTGCTCTTTTCTAAAGCATAAATTCCCAAGATTTGGGACAGAATTGTTAGAAATATAGAAGCATAAAAGAGTAAATAACAGTGCCCTCCTATGTAAACGTGCTTTTCAGATATGATTTGTCTGTGCTTGAGATTAATAGTACCTGATGCTGCTTCGCACCCAACAGAATTCTGTGTCACTTAGCTCCTAGGAGTGTGCAGAATCCACACTAGCCACGAGGGGGCAGGAGTCCCTGTGCCGTATAGACCAGGTAGGAACAGCCACAGAGATAATGGCATTAAGGGCACCGTTTTGTACCCTCAGGCGTGAAAGGCCTGCAGAAACTCCAGCTACCTGCAGTGGGAAAGGCATTTGACAGAGGTTAGGGAGGGCTGGCCATGCTGTCCTCTCTCAACCATGGGAGGAGCACCCAAATTTCTCAGCTCATGGGACAGGCCTAATTTCTTTCTCTGCTACTATTTACCTCAATATCTACGTCTCTCCTACTAACATACTAGGGATAAATTCTGTGTTCTGAGCATTTGCAGGGGCACCCCTAACTTTTGTGCTGATTATAAAAAGAAGCCTGGGGCTGGCCCGGTGGCATAGTGGTTAAGTTCGCATGCTCTGCTCTGTGGCCTGGGGTTTGTGGTTTCGGATGCTGGGCGTGGACATACACACCACTCATCAAGCCATGCTGTGGCGGTGTCCCACATACAGAATAGAGGAAGACTGGTGCAGATGTTAGCTCAGGGACAATCTTCCTCAAGCAAAAAAGAGACATTAGCTCTGGGTCAATCTTCCTCACCAAAAAAGAAAAAGGAAGGAAGAAAGGAAAAAAAAGAAATCTCCTCTGGGCAGACACAAGCTAGCAGGAACAGGACTTGGCAAGATGACTGATGCTTCTGAGTGAGTTAGAAAAAGATCCCTTCTTCCAGAGCAGCTCTGTGTGGTGGCCCTGAGTGCTGACTAAATACCAGTGCTTACTAAGTACCACCTGAGTGCTCATTAAGTACAAAGTGACTGCTATAGCACTTTGCATACCCTGTCTGATAATCCTCACAACGCAGGCACTATTATTGTCCACATTTTTCTGATGAGGAAATGGAGGGTGAGTATAAGTAACTCACTCACGCTCACACAGCTAGCAGGTAGTAGAGCTCGTGCCAAAGGGAAAGGGAATGACTTTGGTTGCCCGAAACTTCTTTCCACATCCACTGCACTCACTGGACTCCGAGCTACTGCAAATGCCTCCCAGCTGAGCTCTCTGCTTCCACTTCCCCTCCTCCCAGTCGACTCCTGCACAGCAGCAAGAGCAATTTTTTAACTCTTTATTATTGTACTAACTAATGAACATAATGTATACATAGACTTCAAATAATAATAAAAAGAACGTCCACCTCGGTTAAGGAATGGAGCTTTATCAATTTCTCTGCTGTTCCCTGACATCTCCCTCCCTCGCCCCCAAGAGGTAACCACCATCCTGACATTTGTGCTAATCTTTGTCATATATTTATTATACACACAATATGTTATTTAGTCTTGTCTCCTTTGAACTCTATATAAATGAAATAATACTGTTTGAATTCTTTTGAGACTATTCTTTTGTGATTCATCCATCCATGTTGATGTGTATAGTTGG
Source organism: Equus quagga (assembly GCF_021613505.1). Classification (NCBI taxonomy): domain Eukaryota; kingdom Metazoa; phylum Chordata; class Mammalia; order Perissodactyla; family Equidae; genus Equus; species Equus quagga. The sequence goes on from NC_060277.1 coordinate 59,099,205, forward strand.
AGATGATGTGTAGTCATTGTTGAATAGTATTGCATTGTATGAACCTTCCACAATGTTCATATCACTGTTTTTTTTTCCCCTGAGGAAGACTGGCCCTATGCTAACATCTATTGACAATCTTCCTCTTTTTTTTTGGCTTGAGGAAGATTAGCCCTGAGCTAACATCTGTGCCAATCTTCCTCTATGTTATATGTGAGTCACCACCACAACATGGCTTACATGTAGTGAAGGTCTGTGCCCAGGATCTGAACCTGCAAACCCAGGCTGCCAAAGCAGAGCATGCTGAACTTAACCACTAGGCCACAGCTGGCCCTCCATTTCACTGTTGACAGATATATATATATTTAGTTTTTGCTATTATGAACAATGCTGATATGAAAGTTCCTGTTCAGGGCCAGTCCCGTGGCCTAGTGGTTAAGTTCGAGCACTCTGCTGCAGGCGGCCCGGTGTTTCATCAGTTCGAATCCTGGGCTCGGACATGGCACCACTCATCCACCCACGCTGAGGCAGTGTCCCACATGCCACAACTAGAAGGACCCACAACTAAGAATATACAACTATGCACCGGGAGGCTTTGGGGAAAAAAATAAAATCTTTAAAAAAAAAAAAAGAAAGAAAGTTCCTGTTCATATCTCCTGGTGCACATGTGCAAGGGATTCTCTAGGACAGAAAGTTCTTAAAAATCTTTTCAGATAATTTAATCACGAGCATGTGCCAAGGTTTATTGTAGTCTTGCTGTAAGAACAAAGGCCTCTGACAGACCAAATCAAAGATTTCTCTCTCGGTATTGAGGACAGATCTTTGAGACCCCTCTCCCTGGTCTCACAGGCGAATCTAACAAGCAAACTGCACAGGCTTTAAGTCAGTACAATAGAATCCACGCTGTCCTGTGGAGCAGCCGCGCAGGCCATCTTCAGCCTGTGTCAAGCGTCCTTGCAGCCCCACACCTCACGACCGAGGACGGCAGCTGGACAGATCCACAGCAGCAGAGACAGAGGGCACCTCGCTCTCCCGTTTCCCAGCTGCACTTCTCAGAGACTGAAGGAATAATGAGGGACCCTGGTCCTTGCCCCTCCACACATAGAGAACACAGAGAACGTCAGCATCTCGGAACTTGTTTGATGCACAACCAAGGAATTCTTGTTTACGTTACCTTCAATGTGTCACCTAGAGAAAAGCCCAGATGTACTCTCTCTCTCTTTTTTAAATGTAGTTGTAAGGTTTTTTTCTTGTCCTCTTCCTTGCACATACACTGTTTTTGAAAGAGATATCATCTGCACTTAACCTCACACACCTCAGAGCAGTTCCATCAGAGCGCTCTGTCGGACTGTTTTCACAGGCTTTGAACTCCTTTTGCTGATTACTGAATAAACTCGTTCACTAATATCACCTAGACTCTACTTCAGTCGACAATAGAAATGCTTAAAGGAGGAAAAATTGATGCAGATCAAGGCTGCCCCAGGGAGAGAAGCCCAAGGCGTCCTGGCCTACATGCCGATCTACAGAACCGGATTCATATCTAAAGTTATACGACCACACAATAACCAGACCCCACCCGCACTAATACCATTTAATGACATTTTACATCATTTTCCCTTTGCCTAGTAAAAATAAGTCACGTACCCATGCCTTATAAATTTAGCCCTAACCCCCAACACTGCAGCTCTTCACTGTCCACGGGTCCTGTCCCCATGCCTGCAGCCTTTCACTGCCCATGGGTCCTGTCCCCCACACTATTCTCTGAATAATGGAGCACTACTACCAGAACTTGAGAGTCCAAGAAATCTTTCTTTCGACTCCTTGACTTGCTGACCCTGCATCAAAATGACTAGGTAATTTAAAGAAAAAATTCTTTCATGTTTCTCCTCTATTCTCAACTTTTACTTCTGACACCAGATGTGGGGAGGAGGGGGATTTCCATTGTAGGGGAGGAAGACAATTCCTCTACCCACTCTAGGTCATTTTGGCTGGCCTACGAATTAAATTGACATGAGACAGAACAGGAGAAAATCAGACAAAGCTTTATAGCATGTATACATGGGAGACACCCAGGAAAACTGGGTAACTCACCAGAATGGCTGAAGCTGCCACCTTAAATATCATTCAGCTAAAGACAAAGGAGAGTGTTTTGGGTAGTGGTCTGGGGCTTCAAAGAGGGAAGGAGGCAATTTACATGGATATGGAAAAGCAAATGTTTAGTAAACAGAATTTTGATAAGAGAAGGTTTAGCAAGGACTCTCCCAGAGTTATCTTTGGTGATGGCCTGTCCTGGGGACAGGCCTTTTATCTTAAATTTTTTTTAGGCAGTTTGGGGGGGGGGACTCAAAATTTCTTTCAGAGTCTTTTGTTCTTAAAAATAAGCCAAAGAGACAAATTTGGGGGTGGCCAATTCTGATCCCCTATACCATATTGAGCAATTCTCTGACACCAGTTGGGTGTCAATTTAACTCAATTCTGCTACCATCTTCCTGGAGTTAACATCAGATCTCACAGGTTAAGTGTTCAGTCCCACAAGACTGTGCCTCCCCCCCACACACACGCAATTCAGATGCCAACTGCAAGTCCAAGTTGTCACCTGTGCTTCTGACCAACTGGCTATAGCCATAAATGGGAGGTTCCCACGAACCACTCCTAGGGTTTGATTAATTTGTTAGATCAGCTCACAGAACTCAGGAAAACAGTTTATCTACTAGATTACTAGTTTATTACACAGGATATAACTCAGGAACAGCCAGATGAAAGAGATGCATAGGGCAAAGTATGTGGGAAGGGGCGCAGAGCTTCCATGCCCTCTCAGCACACCACTCTCCCACTTCCACATGTTCACCAACCAAAGGCTCTCTGAACCCTGTACTTTAGGGATTTTTATGGAGGCTTCATTACGTAGGCATAATTGATGAAATCACTGGCCATTGATGATTAATTCAACCTCTAGCCCCTCTCCCCTCCCTGGAGGTGGGGGAGTAGGGTTGAAATTTCCAAGCTTCTAATAATATGCTTGGTTCCCATGGCAATCAGCCCCCAAATTTAGGGACTTTCCAAAAGTCACCTTATTAACATAAACTCTGTGGTGGTTGAAAGGAGCCTATTATGAATAACAAAAGATATCTTTATCATTATGATCACTTAAAAAATTCCAAGGCTTTTAGGAGCTCTGTGATAGGAATGGAGACTACAACCAATTTCTTTCCATAAATCATGACATCACAGTAATCATTGTTAGACTGTATACAAAAGAAATGTCTAATTAAAGATCTTTATACTCTTGACTGACAGCTGACAGTCAACTTAGTTGGGTATCTAGTTTCTCAGGAGAGATCTTAATTTGATTACAATCTATCATAAAATTGCTTAAATATTTTATTAGCAATGCTACTGGCTTCCCAGAGGAGGTTGCGAATTACATTACCCCACTTGCCAGGTCTAGGACAATTTTTCCTCTATAATAATTGAAGTGAGATTGCTGGCTCTAGGATATTCATATGTTTGATTTTGTTTTCCAAAGGGGTTGTAAAAATTTATATTCTCATCACAGTGGATAAGAGTTCCTGTTGCTCCACATCTTATCCAACAATTGATATTGATACTAGCCCTGATATCAGTTTCCCTACATTAAACCCAGCATATATGGGGTTAAAACCAAAACACATATTCCCTGCTTACTCCCTGGCTTCCTGGCTCCAAAATCCACTATCCTCCATGGAGACAGACACAGCCAAGGACAAGCATCTGGATTCATTATCTCCTCCTCTTCCTCCTCACAAAGGAGCTACAGGCTGGTGGGAAAGCTGCTGAACAGCAAGGTCACGGGCTCCCTCCTTTCTGCAAGGCCAAACACAGGATAGTGGAAAAGCTCCGACCAGCAAGGCCATATGCACCCCCTCCCCTACCTAGAACCCCAAATAAAAACCTTCCTTTCAGCTTTTTGGGGAGTTTGGGATTTCAGTGTTAGCTGCCCTCTCTCCTTGCTCAGTGCTGTGCAATAATAAAATTCCTACTTTCTTCCACTACACCCGGTGTCAGAGATTGGCTTGCTGCGCAATGGGTGAGCGAACTCACTGCAGGTTCAATATCAATATTATCTGACTTTACTTTTTGCACATCTGGAGGTTGTGAAATGGTATCTCATTGTGGTTCTAATTTGTATATTCCTGATTACTAATCTGGTTGAGCAATTTTTTATGTTTATTCCATCCTACTTCTTCTTTTATGTTCTTTATGTATTCTGAGACCAGCCTAATGAGAGAGGGCCATCTGCAAGGCCCCTGGCCTAACAATATAAGACCCCTAACCAATCCGCAAGCCAGGACAATCAGATAGAGACTACCAAGATCCACATTCCACAGCCTCTGGACTCTCCTGGGCTTAGACATGCGCCCTAGAACCCAGGAGTCCACTGAGGGTGACCCTAGCCTCATTACCATACTAAAAATCACACCCGGGGTAGACAGCTAGCATGCTAATGATACATGCAACGCCATGTGGTGGCATGTTGAACAACAGTGCAGACGCAAGCACAACCCCACCTCTACATGCCATGACAAGGCCCTCCTCCCCAGCCGTTGCCTAATGAAAGCTCCACAATCCCGCTCCCTAATGAGCTGGTCACCTGCCCCTTTCCTTTCCGCGCCTGCACCCTTGAGCCTCTCCTGTGCACAAGCTAATCAACTTTTATTTTTCTACTCTTGTCTGTTGTCTCTCTTGATTTCCATCCTAGGGAACAATAAGAACCCAAAGTGCTGGTAACAATTCTAGATCTCTGCTATCCAATATGGTAGCCACTAGTATTATGTGACTATAATTAAAATTAAATACAATTTAAAATTCAGTTTTTCAGTCTCACTAGCCATATTTCAAGTGCTCAGTAGCTATGTGTGGCTAGTGGCTATCGGATATTGCAAACATAGACTATTTCCATTGTTGCAGAATGCTTTGTTGGACAGCCCCATTCTAGATACTGATCCTTGTGAATTATGTGTTGCAAGTATCTTCTCCAAGTTTATGGCCGCCTTTTCGCTGTCTTTATTGGGTATATTGATGAAAAAAAGTCCCTAATTTTAATGTAGCTAAATTTATGAAAGATTTACCAAACCTCTTTCCCTTGGTCATAAAGATATTTGCCTATGTTTGCTTCTAAAAAATATAAAGTTTTCCCTTTCACATTTAAGACCTGAATCCACCCAGAATTTAGTTTTGGGTATGGTGCAGAATAGGGATCTCTCTTCATTTTTTCTGATTGTCCCAGCACCACAGTTGTTCCTTTCCCCACTCTTTGTATATTAGATTTTTATACATGCATGGCTCTTTCTCTGAGCTCCCTAGTCTGTTTCATTAATCCTGAGCCAACCACATTGTCTTAATTATTACAATTTTATAATGTAATAAAGGCTTGCTATCTTGATTCTTCAGGAATGTCTTGACTGTTGTTGGCCCTTTGTAACTTCCATTTAAATTTTAGATTTCCTATTCAAGTCCCCCATAAAATCCTGTTACAGTTTTGATTGAAGATGCTTTAAATGTATAGATCAATTTGGAAAAAAATGATATCTATGTGCTAGGTACTGTTCATGGCCCTGGGGCTGCAACAGTAAACAAGACAGACAAGGGGGCTTCCCATCAAAATTAGAATAAAATTCAAACTCTTTACCATGGCCTATACCAATCCACACATAATCGGCACTTCCCCCACCCCTCAGCTCACCTCTCACTACTTCCTCTCTCTCGGTGCTCCAGTCACACCTTCCTTCACATTGCTTGAACTAAGCAAGGATTCTTCCACTGTGTTTTTGCAGGAATCTGTCCCCCACCCCATACCCCTTATTTGCTTGACAGGTTCCTTAACTTTAAGCAGGTGTTTGCTCAATCCCCGTTTCAGAGAGGGCATCATGCAATCTAAAATAGCTGCAGCACATCTCTGTAACCCTGGCTTTATTTTTCTCCATAGCACTCATCACTACCTAACATATTAAAGAAGGTTTTGTTCTTTTGTCTGCTCCCCACTAGAAAGCAAGCTCTGTGAACCAGGAACTCTGACTGTCTTGTTAGCATTATGACCTCAGGGCCTTGACCTGTGCCTGGGACATACTAAGCACTTAATAAATTTATTGAATGAATGAGAGAACCAAGACAAGAGAAATGATCAAGAGGCTTCTGAAAAAACCCAGGCAAGCTCTCTAAGTTGGTACATATAGCTACAGCTATCTAAAGTCATAGAAATATTTCACTAGTGCTTATCCATTTTAATAAAAACTCCATCCAAACTGACCACAAACCCTGAAGATTTCCTAGGGAGAACAGTATTAAAGTATCTAATGATTTTAGAGTTCTATTTGCAAAAATGTTATGCATCATATTTCTATATGAGGTTTTGGGCATTTTGATTTTAATTAATTCCAATTTATCAATATTTTCTTTTATGGATTACATCTGTGGTATCATAATTAAGAAGTCTTGGGGCTGGCCCGGTGGCACAGCGGTTAAGTTCGCATGTTCCACTTCTCAGTGGCATGGGGTTCGCTGGTTCGGATCTGGGTGCGGACATGGCACCACCTGGCAAAAGGCCATGCTGTGGTAGGCGTCCCACATATAAAGTAGAGGAAGATGGGCACGGATATTAGCTCAGGGCCAGTCTTCTTCAGCAAAAAGAGGAGGATGGCAGTAGTTAGCTCAGGGCTAACCTTCCTCAAAAAAAAGAGTCTTTACCTAAGCCAGAGTCATAATTATTTATTTTTATTTTCTTTTAGAAGATTTATGATTTTTCATCACATTTAGGTCTATGATCCATCCTGAGTTAATTTTTGTGTATCATGTGAAGCAAATATCTAAGTTTATTTTCTCTTTATTTATTTAGCATATACATATCTAATTGCTCCAGCACCATTCATTCAAGACTATCCTTTCCCCATTGAATTCCCTTGGTGGCTTTGGTGAAAGTCAGTTGTGAATAAATAGGAAGATCTATTTCTGGACCCTATTCTGTTACATTGATCGATATGTCTATCTTTATGCCAGCACCATACTGTCTTGATTATTGCGTCCTTACAGTAAGTTTGAAATCCTGTACGTACTCCAACTTTGTTCATTTTTTCCCAAAGAATAGGTTTGGCTATTCTAGGTCCTTTCTGTTTCCAGATAAATTTTAAGATCAACTTGTCAAATCTTATTTTTAAAAAGCCTGCTGGGATTTTGCTAGTGACTGCATTGAATCTATAGATCAGTTTGGAAGAAGTGTCATCTTAACAACATTGAGTACTTCAATCCATAAATATGGTATGTTTCTTCATTTGGGCAAGTTAATAAATTTTTTTTTCTTATTCTAGCTTGTTGAGGGGCTGATAGGTACAGTTTATTGTGCCATAACTGTTTCTGTTTTCATCCCTCACTTCAACAGAGGTCTAATAGTGAGCATTGGTTTTGTTATTAAAACAAAAAACAAAAACTCGAAACAGGCCACGGTTTCCTATTCCTCCGAGAATACTTTCTTGTCCCTTAGTGCCTAGGGTTTCTCTGGAGCCATTCTGGGGCCTGAACCCCAACTCTTCCCCCAAGGTGACTCCCTTTTTACATTCCTTGGACTTTACAGACTCCTGCTTCTCTACCCTGCATTAATTCATTCGATGTCACCAAGGCTTTTCATGTCTTCAGTACTGTGGACAGAGTGCTTTAAACCCTTCTTTCCTGAATCACACCCTAAACATCCATCCATCTTATTTGTTCATTTTTCTTTTTGTTCTGAGATATACCCAAGGGGTTGGAAGCAGAACATGGCCACCCAATGAGCCAGATAAGGGCCACAGCTGCTGAAGCCAGAGTCAGATGTGTCTCCTTGGAGTAAGGGACTGACTCTCTGCACCAAAAGGGTCACTGGTGCCTGATCATGTCCTCTGGTGTCTGAGGGAGAACATTTGTGTATTGGAGGCCTCATCCAGGCACAGTCGGGAACCACACCTTCTCCTGTGCCACAGCGCCCTCTGTTGGAGCCCAGACATTGACCCATTTGCTGAAGAAACAGTTGTTGGCTGATCTGGGAGGCAGTACATCAGCCAGCCAGCAGATTCTCATTGAGCACCAACTCTGAGCCAGGTACTGCTCTGGGCAGCCATAAATAAGACAGAGCCTCGGACCTCATGGGGCTTCCAAGTACAGTGAGTAAAAGAAATGAATGAACTGAATAAGTTCAGGTATTGATAAGTGCTCTGAAGACAATAAAAGTATATTGCAGTGTAGTATGACTGGGTGGTCAGAGGCCTCTCTGAGGAGGGGACTCCTGAACTGAAACTCGAATGATGAGAAAAAAGGAAGAGTAGTCCAAGCGGAAGGAATAGCACAAGCCCTGAGACCAGCATGAGCTGGGCATGTTTGGGAGACGGAAAGAAGGCTGACATGGCAGGATTAAGTGACTGAAGGGGACATGAAGGGGGTTGAAGTTGAGAGGGAGGCATACATTGACCATGCTGGGCCTGTAGGCCACGGTAAGGAATCTGGATTTTATTCTAAGTATAATAGGAAGCAGAGGAGTGACAAGCAATGAGTGATGTAATTTGAGTTCCTGGATTCTCGAGCTATGGAACATACGCACTCTAGACTGCACTGTGCTTGGCTTGGGGCTGGCAGGCCTGAATGCAGAAGAGGCATCAGAAAAACTATCTTCTACATGGCTAGGGAATCCAACAACGACGAGATGAGGGAGATCTCCCAACAAACAGCCAGACCTCAAAGCCCACTGCTATCTAAATAGATACACAGCCTGCACTGGAGCTGTGTGTCTGAGCTAGGAGGGCTGACCCTTACCTTGGCATCCTGGTTAATCCAACTCAAGGGTCTGCCCAGGGAAACCTTCCCCAATCCCTACTAGCTGGGGCTGAGCACATCCTTTATGTCACCATTGTTTCTTACAAGCTGTCCTGTTATAGGGTTTCTCATATGGTATTTCATTTTAACTGGATAATGAGCTACTTCAGGACAGGCACTAAGTTGTTCAATTCTGCTGTGTGCTGGGGACACAGATGACTGCTTAGGTGAGATATTTGCGTGGGGTGCAATTGAAGACAACCTTGAATATCTAAGAGCATTTGGATTTGTTCCTGGAGCAATTCTTTGCTGTCCCATCCTTAACAAAGACTGCTTTTGAGACACATTATTATTGGTAGGTTGACCAGAGGGCATGTGGCCCATCTATTTGTCCAGATATTTTTTTCTCTTGTTCCAAGCCATATCACCTGAGATTTGCACCAACTGGGTTGGACCCTTACAGAACATCTGGGTGCAAGTCTATATCAAGGGCCAGCACAGGAAATAGCTGCAGTAAAATTTCTTTCTTTCCAGCTGAGATTTAATTGACAAATAACACTGTATACGTTTAAGGTAAGCCAGCCCTGGTGGTCTGGTTAAGATTCAGTGCTCTCATCACCACGGCCTGGGTTCATTCCCTGGTCAGCAAACTACACCACTCGTCTGACTGTCAGTTGTCATAGTGTGGTCGCTGCTTGTTGCCGTGATGCTGAAAGCCATGCCCACTGGTATTTCAAATACCAGGAGGGTCTCACCCATGGTGAGGTTTCAGCAGAGCTTCCAGAATAACTCAGACTAGGAAGAAGGAACTGGCCAGCCACTTCCCAAAAATTGGCCATGAAAGCCCTGTGGATAGCAGCGGAGCATTGTCTGACAGAGCCCCAGAAGGTGAGAGAATGGCACAGACCGGGCAGGGTTCCACGCTGCTGCACACAGGCTCACTAGGAATTGGAATCGACTTGAGGGCAGTACAACCCCAAAAGTTTAAGGTGTACGAGGTGATGATCATGATTAAATTAAGATGATTTAAGATCTACTCTCTTTGCAACTTTCCAGTATACAATACAGTAACTTTCCAGTATACGACACAGTATTGTTAACAATAGTCACCGTGCTCTACATTAGATCCTTGGAACTCACTCAGCTTATTGTAGTAAAATTCCTCATTCTCCCCACTGGAGGGATGCAGCGGAGGGCTTTATCCATTTATCACAGAGCATACTCTTTGTAAGAACCTACACAAGACATTTCTCTCAGAAAAAGTTCTATTCTCTTGAACAATCAATTCGTCTATATCTTGGGGACAGTGTGATATTGTCTAATCATGTTTCTCTCTTTGCTTTGGCCACTTAGGTAGTTTAGCACTAAATTTTCAGCCTGTTTCTAGCAACCATAAAGAGCCACTGGAGACAACTGGCAGAGGGATTAAGTATTTGGGCTTTGGAATCAGGCAAATCTGGGTTGAAATCTCACTTCTGCCATTTCTTAGCTGTGTGACTGCAGGCCACCTATCTATTTTTTTCCAAGTATTTATAAAATGGGCATAATCGCATTATTTACTTTGAGAAGTTATTTTGTTGGAAAGATTAAGGGATACAATGCTAAGCATAGGACCTGGCATAACAATCAACACAATTAGAATCATTTTCACCTTATGGTAACCAGTTCTGTGTGCTCATATTCCTCTCTTTAGTATTTTCTGTCCCTAGGGTAGAGACACACACACACCACACACATAGTTTTCCTGCTTCAGAACTGCATAAATTGATTGCTGATTATTATAATTAATTAACTAATTTGGGGAGGATTAGCTCTGAGCTAACATCTGTTGAAAATCTTCCTCTCTCTCTCTCTATTTTTCCCAAAGCCCCCATACATAGTTGTATATTTTACTTGTAAGTCTTTCTACTTCTACGTGAGCTGCTGCCACAGCATGGCTAGTGACAGACGAGTGGTGCAGTTCCGTGCCCAGGAACCAAACCCAGGCTGCTGAAGAGCGGCATGCCGAACTTTAACCACAGGCCATCAGGGCTGGCTCAACTGCTGCTATTTTTTTTAAATCTGCTATACATACCCTACAGATAAGAGTCTCTGGAAAACTTGCTTTAGGGATAATTAAATCTGCATCTGGGAGGATCTCTCTCTCAATACAGTATAGCAAGGGAGCATATCCTATATGTGTGACAGGATTAGGAAAACGTGGAAAAGACGTGAGTCCTGCTTGAGGCATTCATTGCTTAGGGTGACCCTTGGTTATCGCAGGTTCATTACTATTAATGTCTTCTGATACATCCTCTGACAATATATCTGTTTGGATTCAGAGGGCAGCACTTAATTCCAAAGTAATTAAGGAATCTATTCTTTCGCTTCTGTTTGAGGTCAAATAAATTCAAACAGAGGGGATCATTAGAGTGACATTAATGTCTGGTACATTAACATTATTTAAGAAGTCTCAGACTGGGTAAATAGATCTCTATATTTTATAAAAGGAGACTCTGATATTTATCTTTTTCTTTTTGAGGAAGATTAGCCCTGAGCTAACTGCTGTCAATCTTCCTCTTTTCGCTGAGGAAGACTGGCCCTGAGCTAACACCCATGCCCATCTTCCTCTACTTTATACGTGGGACGCCTACCACAGCATGGCTTGCCAAGTGGTGCCATGTCACCCAGATGCAAACTGGCGAACCCAGACCACCCAAGCAGAACATGCGCACTTAAGCGCTGAGTCACTGGGCCAGGCCCTCTTTTTTTTTTTAACCTAAATTTTTTTTTAAAAAGATTTTATTTTTTCCTTTTTCTCCCAAAGCCCCCCGGTACATAGTTGAGTATTTTTAGTTGTGGGTCCTTCTAATTGTGGCACTTGGGACACCGCCTCAGCGTGGCCATGCCCAGGATTCAAACGGGTGAAACCCTGGGCTGCCGCAGTGGAGAGCGTGAACTTAACCACTCGGCCACAGGGCTGGCCCCTATTTATCTTTTAAAAATCCTTTAAAATATTTTTATTGTTGAAGTCAGTTTACTTTTACTTCCTGAGATATCTTCATGCTCCTCAAGGATTTACCTGAGCTGGTTAAGGGATTACTTTGCCAGATGTTTGTCTAATTTAACTTTTTTATGGCTTCATTGAGGTATAAATAATGCAGAATAAGTTGCACATATTTAAAGATATAAATTGGTAAGTTTGGATATATGCTTATACCCATGAAACCATCACCAAAATCAAGATAATAAATATTTCCCTTGCCCCACAAAGTTTCTTCTGTCTTTAGCAATCCATACCACCTCATTCCTTCTCCTGCCTCCATCCCCATGTGACCACTGATCTGCTTTTTCTCTCAATAGATTAGTTTGCACTTTCTAGGATTTTATATGGAATGGAATCACACAGTTTGTACCTTTTGTCTGGCTTCTTTCACTCAGCACACTTATTTTGAGATTCATGAGTATCAATAGTTCATTTCTTCCTATTGCTGAGTAGTATTCCATTGTATGGCCATACTACTATTTTTTCATAACATGGACTTATTAACTATATAATTGGTTGTGTCTCCCTCTGCACTGGCTGGGGGTGGGGGGGGAATCCCACCAAAACACTAAATCTGTGGCCCATCTCTGGCAAAAAGACAGACTTCAAAGCCAGCATTTTATATCCTAATCTCACTCCTAACTTCATTTTCTCTTTTCTTTTCCCTTTACTCTAAGCTCTCCATCTTACCTTCCTTTTATTTTATTATGTTATACACATTTAAGTCAGTAGTCTTGGATCTTTTCTGAAACAATGACCAAGTACAAATAAACAATGCTCTGTTTTTATTGGATTCGATGGGTTCTTTCCTCCTGCTTTCTTTAGGGATGCTGGGTTTTGTTGACTTGGTCTACTTACAGATGCTCATCATATCCTGCTTGAACAACTGCCACCATCTCTGGAGTGCTAGTCTCTAATCTCATCTCTTTTCTATTCACCTGCTATGATGTCACCAAGTTATCATTCTACAACACAAATATGATCATGTCCTTCCCATGCAGATCATCCACAGGAAGAATCTAAAGTCCTTAGCATAGCAAGGCAGGTCCTTCATTAGTCATTCATTCTTTCAACAAATATTTATTAATTGCTGATGATGTACCAGGCTCTATGCTAGCTGGCTAAGTATGAGGTATGGTAATAAACCTGAGAGACATGGCCTGTACCCTCATGGAATTTATATTCTAGTAGGGGAGACAAAGAGATAAACAACCACATAAGCAATATAATTATGAACTGGATAAACATAAAATTGTTATGAAAGAAATAACCAAGGTGCTATGATTGAGTCTGGGAGCAGGGGTGGATGTCAGAGGTTGTCTTTCTGGGGAGGTGACACATATACTCCCTAAAACATGAGACAGAAGTGGCCATGACAAGAGTTCTAGGCAAAGAAAACATCAAGTGGAAAGGTCCAGAAGTGGGGAAAGGCTGGAATGGCCAGTATGCCTGGAGGTAGTGAGGTTGCTGGAGAGTTGAGCTCTGCCTGCTTCTCCCAAACCACAGGCCCATATGCAGCCATCCTAAATCCCAAACATGCATAGCTACCTGCCATTTCCTCAACATAGCATGCCTTCTCATTGTTCACCTCCTCCCTCCTCCCTGGACAATCCTACTCCTCCTCATGACTGGGTTTCTAAATAATACCTTCGTCATAACCTTTGGGTTCCTCTCCCACCCTCCTCCAAGTCACTAGACTGCTCCTTCCTCCTCTGGGCCTCCGCAGAAGTCTACATGTACTTCTCCTTTTTTATACACCTAACACGTACTGAGTGCTTCCCATGTGCCAGGCACTGCTCTAACTACTCTACCTCTATAAATTCAACCTTATGAGGCAGGTTCAGTTAACCTTCAAAGACTCTACAATCTAGGTATTGTTACTATCTCTACCATAGAGATGAAGAAACTGAAGCCCAGAGAAGTTAAGTAATTCACCCACAGTTACACAATGAGTAAATGGTAGAGTAAGGATTTCAACCCAGAAAATGTACTTTGTACTTTAACCACTAAGCCCTTTTTGCCTTTCTAGATTGACGACACATAGTACCTAACACTTATCAAGCACTCCCTAAATGCCAGCCTTTCTTCTCAACTCTTGATACAAATTAACTCATTGAATCCTCCACCAACTCTTTCAGGTAAAAGCTCTCAGTCCTCACAATAACCACCTTATTGGCACTAGGACCACAACTCTCTTGGGTGGGGTGCACGTCCTGTCCCAGTCAGCAATCCCAATGCCTCCCACATCCAAAAGTTGCTCTACAAATGTCTGCTGAGTGAATGAATGAATTAGCAGACCTAGTGTCTTTCTCTTGGCTCAGGGTTCAAATTTCAAGAGCATACAGTACCCGAGAATACTTGCTTGGAGAAAATTATGATAATGGATTATAAATCTGCTGTACTAAACAATCTACTGTTGTATACCAACGAGAACTGATTAATATAAAGGCTGACTTAATATGCGTATTTGCTGCATTTCAAATGTGAGATAAGATTCCTTTATATATCAGAAGATGTACTAACCAACCCCTACAACGGCAAAATAGGGGCAAAGGGCTGCTTTCAAGACAGCTCCCATAACAAATCTAATCTATTTTCAAATGTGACACAGCCAACAAAAACTTGTAAAACCATCTACAGCTAAAGTAGATGGCTAAAACTGTCTAGCTATTCTGTTATTTCCCTTGACAGCAAATATTAAACACAATAAATAAAAGTTTAAAATGTCATTTAAATCTCAAAGTAAGTTTATGACCCTAAAAAACAAACTGGGAAGTAGTTGATGGTAATCAGAAAAAGAAATGAAGAATAACTCCTTAAAGTCTAAGGGAATGGTACAAAATTAATTTATTTATCCATACAAATAATAGTCACTAATGCCTAGTCCATTCTGGATACCTAATAAAATTTTCTAACAAGTTGGGAAATTGATACAGGAAGCCTCAGTGTCTTGGTTCATTGACTAAATTTTCTTTTTATGGCAGTAACATTGGATTATAACATTACATATGACTAAATTTGAGAACTCCCTAGAAAGGTATTGGAAAAAAAGAAAATACCAGTTTTTCAAAAGGCAGCTCTGTAAAAAGCAAAGGAAACTAAGTAAAAAGGCAAAGAGAAAGGGAAGCAAATGACATTTGCTTAGCATCTACTAAGGGCCAAGTGATTTACCTAGATTTAAGACTCAACATGGGGATGGCCCTGTGGCCAAGCGGTTAAGTTCGCGTGCTCTGCTGCGGCGGTCCAGGGTTTTGCTGGTTCGGATCCTGGGCGTGGACATGGCACCGCTCGTCAGGCCACATTGAGGCAGCGTCCCACATGCCACAACTAGAAGGACCTGCAACTAAGATATACAACTATGTACCAGAGGGGATTTGGGGAGATAAAGCAGGAAAAAAAAAAGACTCAACAAATTTGACAAGGTAGGATGACACCTGGTCCACAATTTTTCTTTACAGATAGGAAAACTAAAGGTTAAAAATGTCAAGTAAAATATATACAGTCATAGGGTTGGTGTAAAACCAAGTTGGGAATCTGATACAGTTGTACTTGATTCCAAATCTCATGCTCTTTTTGCTGCAGCACATTGCTTAAGGTTCCTAAAAGAATTTTCGATAAAGTTGACATAATTACCAAATTTTTAAATTAAAAACAAATTACCAAAAATTGTAAAGGCAAGTTGTTTGTAGGAGCTAACCCAACATTCATTCATACCCTCACACCCCTCCATTACCAATTACAAGTCATATTTCACCGCCTCTTCTCAAGAGGCTCCTCAGAGCCTCACACCAATGGACCCCTCATGGCCAAATCTGCCAAATTGTCAGATCTGCCTCAATATGTCTCCCTTCCTATAGTCAAATCCCATCTGAAAACAAATTGGCTCATATTTATAAACGAAAGGAGACTTTGAAATCTTGTTTTCTATAACAAATCGTCCCATCAGATTGGCAAAATTTTCAAAGTCCAACAGTATTAAGTGTAGCTGAGGATACAGGACTGTGGGAACTCTCCTACATTGCTCACGGGAGTGTAAGTTAGCGCAATCACTTGGAGAGCAATTTGGCAAAGTTTAGTAAAGTTTAAGATGCATCTCACAATATTCTATTCCTAGGCATATTCCTAGGCATATTTCCTCACACATGTATACAAGGATATATATGAATGCTTTTATTGTTGATAGGTGCTATAAAATAGTGTAGGTGCTATGGAAAACAGTATGGTGGCTCCTCAAAAAATCAAAAATAGAATTACCATGTGATCCAGCAATTCAACTTCTGGGTATATACCCAAAAGATTTGAAAGTAGGCCTCAGGCAGATATTTGTACACCATGTTCATAGCAGAATTATTCACAATAGCTAGGAGATGGAAGCAACCCAAATATCCATAGACAGATAAATGGATAACACGAAATGTGGTATATACACAATGTAATATTAGTCAGCCTTAAAAAGAAGGAAATTTTGTGACACGCATAGATAAACCTTGAAGACATTACGCTAAGTGAAATAAGCCAGTCACAAAAAGACAAATATGTATGATTCCTCATATAGAAGGTATCTAAAGTGGTCAAAATCATAGAAACAGAAAGTAGAATGGTGGTTACCAGGGGCTGGGGGGAGGGAGAAATGGGGAGTGGTTCTTCAATGGGTACAGAGTTTCAGTTTGGCAAGATGGAAAAGCTCTAGTGATCTGTTACACAACAATGTGAATACAGGTAACACTACCGAACTGAAAAGTGGTAAGATGCTAAATTTTATATTAGGTATTTTTTGCTACAATAAAATAATTTTAAAAGCTGCAGTAAAATATCAAAATGTTAAGATTTAATAAAGTTGTGTGGTGGTTATATGGTGTTTGTTATACTATCTCCAACTTTGATATATGTATGTAATATTTTATAATAAAAATATTTTAAGTAGCTATTTTTAAATGGACAGATTTCTGTAATTTGGAGGTCCAATATGAAGGCAGAATTTTTTTTAAGATTTAATTTTTTTCCTTTTTCTCCCCAAAGCCCCCCAGTACCTAGTTGTATATTCTTAGTTATGGTCCATCTAGTTGTGGCATGTGGGATGCCGCCTCAGCATGGCTCGATGAGTGGTGCTATGTCCGTGCCCAGGATTCGGACTTGCAAAACACTGGGCCACCTCAGCAGGGCGCTCGAACTTAACCACCCGGCCAAGGGGGGGCCCGACAAGGCAGAATCTTGCTCTGTGTTCATTTGGGCATTCAACATCAAAGTTTCTAACTCACTGGTAATAAATTAGAAGTTAGTCTCCTAATTCTGCTGAGATAAACAGCCAAATGAGGATCACAAACCACAGACTAACTCCATATTTTAAACATCAGCTGATAATGTCAAGAAAACAGTTACGGGGGCTGGACTGGTAGCATAGGGGTTAAGTTCCCTTGCGTGGCTTTGGTGGCCTGGGGTTCCCTTGTTCAGATCTCGGGCGCAGACCTAAGCACCGTTCATCAAGCCATGCTGTGGTAGGCGTCCCACATATAAAGTAAAGGAAGCTGGGCATGGATGTTAGCTCAGGGCTAATCTTCCTCCAAAAAAAAAAAAGAAAAAAGAAAACAATTACGAATTATGAAAACCATAGTTATCTTACAGATTTTTATTAAAAGACATCTAGCCAGGTAAAATCACTTCGAATCTCAGAATCAATTCCTCTTTGTTTCTTTCAAAGGAACTGCCCAGGCAAAAACTATTTGCCTATAGAGACTAAATAAGTACCCTCTTTTTGCTGCTTTTTTTTTTTTTGAGGAAGATTAGCTCCTGAGCTAACATCAGCCACCAATCCTCCTCTTTTTGCTGAGGAAAACTGGCCCTGAGCTAACATCCGTGCCCATCTTCCTCTACTTTATATGTCGGACACCTACCACAGCATGGTTTGTCAAGCGGTGCCATGTCCACACCCGGGATCCAAACCGGCGAACCCCAGGCCGCCACAGTGGAACGTGCACACTTAACCACTGTGCCGCCTCTTTCTGCTTCGTATTTTAGTGCCTGTCACAAAGTTGTGGGGGTTTTTCTAGTTGAACAAAATGCAAAATTGCATTTCACTGAATACACATTTATTGAGCACATTGCCAAGTATTGTGCTAAATTACCAAATTCCTGATCTTTGGGATTTTTGTGTTCTATTCTTTGTTTACAAATTACCTTTTATAATTATCAGAAATGTTATTACTAAAAGTTTCGTTTATAAACAGACCACAAAAAATTCATTTTGTTTATTGTACAAGAACAGCATTTGCTCTCCTTCTGAAAACATTTGCTTTGTTGAGGTTACCAAATGACCTACTTTTGGGAAAACATTAAACCAGGAAGTTGTATGACTAACTTAGTTCCAGGAACTGCTAGAACTCCTAGCGAAGTCATCATATCGATCATGAGATCTCCATTCCAGATCATTCTACCAATCAACACGTATGACTCACAGGAGCTGTTTGGTGAAACAAGCTCAGATTAGCTGCTATGTTAACAAAAGTGAAAATTTATCCTTTGTAAAATGAACATTTTACCAACTACCTCCAAGTCCAAAATTATCTTAAAGAAACTGTTAATTTCTATCTCCTGATTAAGCAGATCTTACCAAGTTTTAGTAAGCTGAACTTAAAGCTGTCTACGTGTGAACTCATCATATACCGTCTATATTGTACATTAATCGACACAGTTTCATGTTATGCTTAGAAATGTTGTAACTCAATGACTAACGACCTTCTCTAAGTGATATCTAGCTAAGCTGTGCAGATCTTTAGCCGACTTCTTACGTAGGAAGGTATGACGTGACAAACGTTACTTGCATGTTTATTTACACCCTCACCTCCATGACTCAGAACCAGGGCCGAGAGGCACCGAGATCCAAACAACCCTGCCTTACTCACGTTCCTTGGGTTATCTCCCTGCAGGACGAGTGGCCACACCCGGGGTGTTGGAAACCAGTTGTGTGGTCCTAGCTAGCACACAAACACATCAACGTCGCTTGCACAACAAACACACCAATGGGAGAAAAATAGGTTCCTCTCTAGTACATGAACTCCCCGTCTCTCGAAGAGGCTTTTCAGCTCCCTAATCCACATTTCTCTCTTCCCCTACCACAGTCTGGAGAAACAACAAGGAGGCGAAGGGATTTGCAGTCTTTCCCGGAGCCAGATCTAAGGCCGGGCACCGAGCCCGGTGGGGCCGGAGAGGCGCCGCGCTGCGCCTCCGCGACAGGGGGCAGCAGGGAGTCCCCAGGAGAGTCTAAATTTACCGACTCTCCTCGGAGCCCTATGAGCATCAAGTAGGACAAAAGCATTCTAACTGTAAAGAAGCGTGATTAAAGCTCCACAACGCTGCTCTAACCGAGAGCAAAACTAAAAACCAGCCAGTGTGTGAGGGGCGCGCGTTTTTAAAGATCCCGGGGACGGGGGCTTATGCTTCACAGCAGAAGCCAAGAGGAAGAGCTGCAGGCCGCACCGCCCCGCTCCCGAGCACATCCAACCCGGACTGGGAACCCTTCCCGGGAAAGCCGCCGCGGAGTCCCCACCTTCTTTGCCTCAGGCCTGAAAACGAGAGGTGGGGGCTGGGTCTTTGCAGGCGGGAGCGAAGGTTCCCCCTCCCCCACCCCCGGCCGGAAGCGCCTCTTCTTCCCCGAAGGCGCCCTTCTGCCGCGCACGCGCAATCAGTTACTTAGCAACGTCGGCGCTAAACCACCCAGCCGGGAGCCCAGCAACAACAGAGCCGCCGCGTCCCCCACCAATCAGCGCCGGCCTCGCCTTCCCACGCCTCACCAATCAGCGCCGGCGCCGCAAGGAAGTTTCCAGAGCTTTCGAGGAAGGTCCTCGTAACTCGAATTCATCCGCCTGATAAATCTTCCTACCTTTTTCTAAAAAAGGAGAAGGATCGCCTGGAAGAGAGGGGAGCTGATTTGTTAGGATCCTTGTTTCCGAATCTGAGAAATTTGGGGCTCAACGGAACGGTCTAAGTGCGTCGCTGGAGCTGGGGCCGAGCGAACTACTTTTAGCGGCGTAGGAACACTGCGGATACGTAGGAAGTGATGAGTGACGCAACAGACGTTGCATAAATTTCAGCTCCGCCGAAGCGGAGCGTTCAGAGGCGACTGGCGTTGTGGTCTTCTGGTGTATTCTTGCTGAGGTGACTTGGCGTGGTTTGGATTAGTAGTTTCTTCGTGTCCGTCACCAGGTATTGGCTTGTAGCCGCCCGGGCCTGGGAGGGGTGGAGGGGGCCTGAGCGTGTGAGGAAGCTGGCGGATTCCTGGCGCTCGGTGGGCCTCTGAGAGGGGGTGGGGGGAGGGGAAGGCGCGGTGACGCGGCGCCGCGGCCCGGCCTTTCCGGAAGAGTGGGCCTTGTTGACGTGTCGGGGGCGGTTGGCGCGCGCGCGGTCAGAGACCAACGGGCCTTTAACCGATGGAGATTCCATCGTGTCTGCCTCAGAGGGGGAAGGCGGAGAAGAGGTAGGCTGGTGTGGCTTCTGGAGACCTACGAATGCCGAGTCCCAGCGTGGAGAAGGTGTCCCGCCCCGCCTCCGTTTCAACGGGGATTTTTTTCCTTCCGCGTCTTGTCGGGGTTTTCCCCCACCGCTCTTATGTGCCATGCTTAAGTTTTGGAAGGATTGTTCCGGGGGCACTTAGTGAGGTGTCTGGAACAGTTAGGAAAGCTCTAGGTATTAGCCTTAGCGCTTTTGATCCTCCAGCCCGTTTAAGTTAAAGCCTGGACTAAAGCATTTGAGTTCGATGAATACTTTAAGGCGAGTCTAGCAAAAATTAAGGGAGGTTTGAGAGAGATGTTAATGTGGTTTAAGGCATTTTGGAAGAATAGAGTTCACTGCTTTAAGGAATTGAGTAGATTTGAAAGTAATACGTATAAATATGCTGAGGTGGTGTGCTAACGTCTACTTTTTAAACTGTATAGGTCGAAATGCAGATCTTCGTGAAGACCCTGACCGGCAAGACCATCACCCTGGA
>NC_060277.1:59120009-59160771 GCF_021613505.1 Equus quagga
GATTACAACATCCAGAAAGAGTCGACCCTGCACCTGGTGCTGCGTCTCAGGGGTGGCTGTTAGCTTTTCAGTCTTGTCTTTGTAATGTCCAGTGATGGCATTACTCTGCACTCCAGCCATTAGCCCCAATTTAAGTTTAGAAATTACCAGTTTCAGTAATAGCTGAACCTGTTCAAAATGTTAATAAAGGTTTTGTTGCATGGTAGCATATTTGGTGTCTGTTGAAGTTTTTTTATGTAGTGATGTGGGGACTCCTAATGGGTTAAAATGGTAGTTAAGGAGGGGAGTTAACTGTGAGGATGTCAGTGTGACCAAAATTAGGTTACTTGCCTTCGGTAAACATTTGATGTGCCAAGTTCTAGAAACTTTGTTCTTTGTTCAAGGTCATTTACAAGTTAGGATTCTGGTATAATGCACGCCATTTCAGAAGTGTAAGCAATTAATTCAATAGGGAAGTATATGGAGAGAAGACAAACTGGCCTGCCTTCACCTCAAATAGTTGGGTAAACCAAATGAGATTCTGGTTAAGTGCTGAATTCTAAGTACTTTTAGGTATTGTAGTCATTGGTTGATTATCTGTTGTGCTTTCCTTTCTAGCGAATGTTTAATGTTAAGTAGTGAAATAAACCCGTAATATTGTCTACTCTGTGTGAACTCAGCCAAGAATCAAGTGGAGCCCAGGTCAAGTTTGAAAGAAGGCTGGCTGGGGAGAAGGATTGCCTGAAAGAAGTTAAAAGGGTGTTCTGGTGTAAGGCCCTTTGCTGACTTGTGTGTTAGGCAGCAAATGAGGGTGATTCCTAACAGTTGGTTCTTAATGACTAACAGCTTTACGTTAATCTAAGGAAAAGGCTAAGATTGCCACAGCGGATGAAATTCTCTAATTTGAAATTTGCTATAATTTTTGGTCAAGCCTGACATAAACCAAGCAATTCTTATGCTGCCATACCAGTAAACACTAGACAGTATGCTTCCAACACTAAGAAAAAATTTGAGTAAGAATGTGGACACAAGGTACCATTTATTCTTACAGTGCGTTGTATTCTCATTCTCTTCCCCACTCTGTTTCCTGTAGCGTAACTTGAGTAAGTACTAGTGGTTCTCACTTTGGGATTAAGTGGAATGGTTGTGGGGGAGTGCATGTAAGGGGGAGAAGTTAAAAGCTCTCCTGGTTTTCTCAAAAAGCATGCTGCGGAAGTAGTAACATGTTAGTCAATTATAGTACAATATCACCATTGTTTTTGATGCCTCAAGATACAGAACATATCCATCACCAAACGGTCCCTCATGTTGCCCTTTTCTAGCCACATCCACTGCCCATCCCCCCTCCCCTTGTCCTCAACATTTGGAAATCACAAATAGGTTCTCCATTTTTATAATTTTGACCTTTCAAGAATTTTACATAAATGGAATCATCGGAGTGTGTAACCTGCCATTGGCTTTTTCCACTCAGCATAACTCTGTAGAGCTTCAAGTTGTTGAGTGTGTATTGCTTTTTATTGCTGAGTAGTGTTCTGTTTATATGAAATGTCCAGAACAGGCAAATCCACAGAGACAGAAAGCAAACCTAGTGGTTGCCAGGGGCTGGGAGGTGGGGGTGGAATTGGGGACTAACTTAATGGGTAGAGGGTTTCTGCTTGGGGTGATGAAAATGTTCTGGAATTAGATAGTGGTCATGGTTGCACAACTCTGTGAATGTACTAAAACGCATTGAATTGCACACCTTGGGTGAATTGTATGGTATGTGAATTATATCTTAATAAAACTGTTATTAACAACAACAAAACACACAGAAGGGAGATAACTTCTCTGATACTAAAACTGGTGTGATCACAAGTGCAGCTTTAGGGGTAAGAACATCTTAATCACCCAGAGGTGCATTTTAAGAATGTAGAAAGCAAACCATCATGTCTAGAAATAGCTTTTGATGTTCTGGGTGTGCCTGAGAATGGCATGGTACATGATTTCAGGAGCTCTGCCTTAACAGTAGTTTCTTAGGTGTCCTAGAAATACGCTCAATTAAATTTGAGCATAAAATATTAAACTGGAGTACTTAACTCTGGTTTTCTTGGTAAGTTAGACCCTGGAGATAGCACTTAATTTTCGGATTGTTTAGTGAGTTAATGCTGCAGTTCCTTGGAGTGGTAATAAAATGGGCCAGAGAGGGTAACTACTTATATTAAACCCTTGGAGGTGGTAGTGCAAAATCAAGCCATCCTTAGACTTAAGGGAACACATTTCACTGTTAGATTGGAGGGTGACATCCTCTCCAGTCGCACCGTTTTAGAGTTGATTTGCTCAAGACCTAGTTCTCATTAGGGGCAAAAGAAGGACTGTAAGTGTTCTGTCAACTTTGACTTGAACAGCTTATAAAATCCATGAAGTTCTATGTTCCTTCCCCTTCAGGATGTCCTCAAACCAGTGCTTTTAAGTAGAAGCAGGCTTTTTGCTGATTATTAAGTAAAATAATTAAAAAGGTTTTCTTGTTAGTAAAGCTGGGTTTTGAAGATTCTTCTTTTCTGTACTTTACACTTAATAAAAGTCTTGATTTATAAACCTGGAGAATAAGAGCATATCACTTGGGGTCTGCCCTGTGGCTAAGTTCACAAGCTCAGCTTCCTGGGCGTGGACATGGCACCGCTCATCAGGCCATGCTGAGGTCGAGTCCCACATGCCACAACTAGAAGGACCCACAACTAAAATATATACAACTATGCACTGGAGGGATTTGGGGAGAAAAAGCAGAGAGAAAAAAGATTGACAACAGCTGCTAGCTCAGGTGCCAATCTTTAAAAAAAAAAAAAGGCACATCACTGAAGAGCTAAGTAAAGACTAGCGGTGGTTTGGGCAGTAGGACTTGAAAAATTGTCATTTCTCCCAAATCTCCACTGTCTGGCGTAACAGGCTCACGAGTCTCTAGTCTGGTGAAACCCTTGGCGAGGAAAGGTTGCAGCTATTGCTGTCTCTAATTCTCCCTGGGAATCTCTTCTATAGGGATCCCCTAAGATATTCATGAATCTCCACTCTGCACAGAACTTGAAATTCAAGCAAGCAAAATGCTCTCTAAATGTGTCTTCAACAACCTGTGCTATCAACTGATTTTTGGAAGTGAGTTTATCACTCTTGCCTTTAAACCTTACTCTACACTGAGTAAAACAGTCGTTTATGGTTCCTGCTCACTTCTCATGACTGCTGGTGAGGGGTCAACAATGCCATGGGGAAATGTGAGTAGGAGTAGGCCTTTGCTTTGGGATGACCTAGAAAGGGATGGAAGAGTTGAAAAGATTTGTTCATGTATCTGAATCCGAGATCTCAGTCCTATCCACTATTCCACTTAATGTTCATTGTCCAGTTAGCTTCTCCTCTAACTGCTAGGAGTATAGTTCTCAACTGCAGTGTTGGTCCAGGTGCTGAAGAGCCCATAGGAAGGAAGAGACGCACAAACTCTTATGGCCCGTGGTGCGAGTACCTCACCTGCCCTTCCTTTAAGGAACTGTCTCCCTGGACCTCCCCACCCGTTATAAACCTCAGAAACAATGACACAGAGGGTTGCTTATGGGACCTTTGTGACTTAATAGGCTGGTGTCGAAAGTGTACATGGGTCAATCTTCCAGAAATTTATTTTAAATTCGTTTTATTTTGGACCTGTGCTATCTCCAAAAAGCAAATTCCATGTGTTTATCAGAACTACTTGTATTACACATCATTGTGTGCCTTGAGATCCCAGAGTTTTTGGAACAAGCTGCTGCTTAACCATCCCCAATTGTAATCTTCATTGTTTCCCTTCAACTTAGGAATTTGATGAAAGAAGGGTTTGTGTTAATCTATTTGTGATCTTTCCTGAAAGAATGCTCGGACTTGTGTGCAAAGAGGTGTTAAAAGAATACTTGCTTGTTACACTGAAAGCAGTAAGTCCCAGGTGCTGGTCTATAGCTTAATGCCACTCCAAGATAAAGTTTTCTCCAGTTTTACTGAAATGAAAAAATGAGAACACAGTGGATTTTACATAAAATTAAGTCTATTCAATTTAAAGGGTTATATGCCTTCTGTATGAAAATGTTGCAGTCTAATATGATTCAGAGTGTGGCTCTGGAGACAAGACTGCTTGAGTTCAAATCTGGCTCCACCACTTACTGGCTTGTAACCTGGGGCAACTAATTTATCCTATCAGCACCTCAGATTCCTCATCTATAAAATTGGGGTTAATTATACCTATCTCAGAGTAGTTATGAGGATTACATGTGAAGTGCTTAAAAAAAAGGCAAAAACACGCTTACAATACTATTTATTGTAATAAAATTGCAAATGACCCAATTGCCCATCCAGGGAGAGTGGTTAAATTATGATAATACAATAGTTAAAACAGAATGAAGGAGATAGGAACTTGCATGGAACAATATTTAATAAGACAGTGAAAAATGCTACAGAAAAAATGTGTATGTGTGCGTAAGCACCAAGAAGGATGGGCCCTTGTTTAACATTGGTTGTTTCAGGAGAGTAAAGGGGTGGTTGAGAAGGGAGATGTATTCCAACTCCTTTCTAGATGGTTTCAAATCTGTGCCCCCTAGGCTTCCAGGAGGGCTGAAGTTCTTGATGACATAGCATCAGCATTGTTCACAACAAGCGTCCCCCGTCCAAAAGCCAGCAATGTAATTCTACCCTGAAGTCAGACCGTGCTCCCAAATTTGGTAGACTTATTTTGCATAAGTCTCTGGTTCATTCTCTGTGGATCCCCCAGGGCCTCTAGAAACTACATCTCATGATACTTTCTGAACCTCAATGCAGTTCATTGTAGTTATACTCCGCTTATTCCTCAAATAGTCTGAAGGGGCAAGCCATGGCTCCCTTTTGATCAGGCCCAGCTGACTCTAAATGGAAGTTTTAGACAAATGTTGATTTCTGGGAAAGGATCTTGCACTTGGTGAAACAATATTAACAGGGAAATGAGCTTTGGGATTTTCACTTTTTTCACACTTTCTTGACCTCATTACCAGCCTTATCCTCCCATCTTTTTTTTTTTTTTTGGTCATCAGAAGTTGAGTGGTGAAGTTCACTCTCCAGCTAGTAGGTCTCAGCCAACCCCTCTGATTTATTCTAGCACCCACTCCTCTGACCACGCAACACCTACCAGGACTCCTCTTACTGAACACATCTACCTTCAGAAATTTCTGATATCACTGTTTCCCAAACTTTGTCCTCCAAACATTACAACCAATGTGAAAAAGATGCTGTGGGTCACAAGAGCTCAGAAAATTGTCTGTCTCCCTCCTGCAGTTGTGCTGTGTGCAATAGCATATTAAAGGCTCCGAGAAGTTCAGCCTTAAAGGAACTGGCTTAATGTTGTTTAACTCAGTGTTTTCTAATTTCCAATTTCACTTTTTATTTCATTTTCTTTTTCGATCGGTGAACGTCCCTCACACTTTGAGAAACACTCTTGAAGCTATGACCTCTCCCCTCTCTCCTTATCTAGCACTGCTCATTGCACTTGGTTCCAGGCCTCTTTAAGGACAGAAACGTGCTGCCATAGACTGGAGGTAGGCCAAAAACTGGGCCCGGGTATTCTACTGCTGAAATAGAACACAAGTATAAAATGGAACAGTATAAACATAAATATTTTCCCAATTCACAGGGAAGTGGGTGAAACGTTTTTCAGGTTAAATTTTTCTTCCATAAGTTGTTCTTAATCAGTTGGTACTTGCTATGGCTTGTCTTCAAGCAGGTGTTAACAGACAAAATAATAGTCAATTTGGACATGTGATTTTAAAAAATTATCTGATTGATTTTATAAAATACAAATGTGATACAAGCTCTTGATAAAATACATCTAATGATATATAGGAGTATCCAGTAAAGAGTGAAAAATTCCCTCTCACTTAGCCTCACACCCCCAAAGGAAACCACTGAATGAGAATATTTTTCCATTTGTTTATTCATTCAACAAATATTTATTAAATGTATTCTGTGTTTCCAGCATTGGAAATGCAGTGATGAACAAAACTGACCAAGTCCCTGCCCTAGTGGAACTTATATTAAAGTGGAGAGGAGACAGACAAATAGGTAAGTATATATTTTATATAATGAAAAGTGCTATAGTGAAAAAGTAAAGCAGAATAAAGGACACAGGTTGGTTAGGGAAGACCTCAGGTAGAAGATGACATTTCAGCAAGGATCTGGAGGAAATGAAGAACTTACCTCATCATATCTTGTGATATACCTAGACGTGGAATTGCTGTATCAAAGAATATGACATTTTAAAATTTGTGATTACTACAAAATTGCTCTTTGAAAAGATTGTACCACACACAATGGAATCTTATTCAACATTAAAAAGGAAGGAAATTCTGACACATGCTACAACATGGATGAACCTTGGAGATATCATGCTAAGTGAAATAAGCCAGCCACAAAAGGACAAATACTGTGTGATTCCCCTTATAGGAGGTACCTAGAGTACTCAAATTCATAGGGACTGAGAGTAGAATGGTGATGGCCAAGGGCTGTGGAGAGTGAGGATGGGAAGTTAGTGTTTAATGTGTACAGAGTTTTAGTTTGAGACGCGAAAAAGTTCTGGTGATTATAGTGGTGATGGTTGCATAACAATGTGAATATACTTAATTCCACTGAACTGTATACTTAAAAATGGTTAAAATGGTAAATTTTATGTTATGTATATTTTACCACAGTAATTTTTAAAAATATATACCAATATAAATTCCCACCCATACTGCGTAAGAGTACCTAGCCCTCCTCCAATCCCTCATTAATATACATTACCAATCATTTCAATTTTAAATAATTTGAAGGCAAAAATTATACTTTATTTTAATTTACATCTCTCTGATTAAACTTGTGAGATTATATCTTTTGACATTAATTTGTACTGTGAATTACCTGTCCACATCCTTGCCCATATTTACTAATTTATAGGACCTCTTTATATATTCTAAAAAGTAATAATTTGTTATAATTATGGCAATAGAGTCTTTCAGACTATTTTACTTTTTGTTTATGATGTCTTTTGTAAAGAAATACTGAATCTGAAAAAGAATCTGGCAGTCTTTTTCTTTACGACTTTTGGGCCAAAGACATAAGCAAAGGTGTAAGTCTTGTTGATGGCTATTTATAACACACATTTTTGTTTTAAAGGGTAAATGTATCCAGGGGGTAGAATGTTCCAGGAAGAGGAAACTGCCACCCCCATGACTCCCAGATCATAATAGCTATTCTTTACCCACCAGGGATCAACAAACCAGATTAATAGAATGCCTATGTTAACTCCCGTGTCAATAGTGACTTTGACAAACTCCTTTTATATCACATAACTATACTTTGTGAAGCATACCAAACACAGTCATAATTGTTTCCTATCACTTACATGATAGCCCTATGCTTCTTTATAAGTTAAATAAATGTTTAAAAATAGCGTGACTTTGAAATACTTATAATGATATTACAAACATTGAGGACATGTGAGGGTGCTCTGACCAATATAATGCTGTAGGAGTTAATATCAACATTTTAGGGGAAAATTTCAGTCCTTTGTTAATGAAACTGGTAAATTTGCCGCGTACCTATTGATGTTTTGGGTTTGAGTTTTTACTTTTCTTTTTCTCAAATTGAAATAGCTTGATTCATATTTTTCATTTTGTTAAAGGAACAACACAACGTATGTTCGTCATAAAAAAATTCAGATAATCTAGAATGGCAAAAAGGAGAAAGTAAGTAACCTGAATAAATTACCCAAATTTCTACCAACTAGAGGTAACTATTGATAACAGATTTTTTTAAAAGGGGGAATCATATAATGTTCTGTTTTATATCCTGCTTTTTCTACATACTAAGCATAGATATTATTTTATGTTAATAAATATAAATCTTCATTTAAGTAGCTACGTAGCATTCTATTGTATATAATTTATTTAATCCATATTATTAATGGTACACTGGGTAAACAAATCCATGACCAACACCTTTATAAATTCATCTCCTCACATTTTTGTCAAAAAGTAAATAACAAACTAGGAAAAAATATTTACAACACATATAAAGGGCTAATCTTTTTAATACAAAAGGAGTTTCTACAATCACATAAGAAACAGATTAGTAATCCAATAGAAAAAGGGGCAAAGGATAGGAGCAGACAATTCACAGACAATTTTTTAAAAATAGTTCTTAAACATATGAAAAGATGTGCAGTTTTACTTATAGTAAGAAAAAAATGACCATTAAATGTAGGAAATAGCATTTTTTTTAATCTTTCAGATTGACGAAGATAAAAACAAGACTGTTAATACAGTATTTCCAGTGGAGTGGAGAAATACATCCTCATGCATTGTTGGTCAGCACAAACTGGTAAAATCTCTTTGGCAGGCAACTGGGTAAGTAACTATGAACATTTTAAATGCACCTACCCTTTGACCCAGCAATTTCACTTCCAGGACTTTTTCAGATATTCTTACAGAGGTGAATGCACAAAGAAGCATGAACAGATGGTCACTGCTATATTGTTAATAATAGCAATACACTCAAAATAACCTAAATGTGAAAGCAGTGAGTATATGTGTTAGCACTTGTTTGAACAGGGGGATATTTATACTTCAATGATTTTGTATACACATAGGATAATTCTAGAAGAATACATAAGAAATTGCTAACAATGGTTGGTTCCGAGAAAGGAGGTAGGAGAGGATACATCCTTTTCACTATATAATATCTTTTGAACTGCTTGAATTTTCACAGTGGGCAGATATTATATATTCAAATAAATAAATAATTAAAATTTCACATTTATTTGATGAATGAGGTTTAGCACCTTTTTTTTTTTCTTCTCTGAGCCTCTTTGTTCGTATCCTCAATTTTTAAAAATTTTGTTTAGTTGTCTTATTGGTTTTTTAGAGCTCATTATCTGTTAAGTACCTTTACTCTTGGCTGCAGATATTGCAATTTTGTTTAGTGGTTGAATTTTAGAATTTCAGGAATTTCCCCACAATTATGAGGTATTTAAGGCAGTTTGCCACGATCCTAAAGACACAATCCCATCTTTTCACACGGTTTTCCATCCACAAAGGTGGGGCGTATGTTTGTACGCTTAGGTGTTGTTTACCAGCTCCTTGAGTCATCCTGGAGCTGCATTCTTCCCTCCTGCTCCTGGCACTGGAGCAGGGCTCTAGACTCCAGGTCAACAGCTGGCATCAAAAGAAGCCTGAAGAAAGGTGAAGCTTAGCAGAGCCAGGCATCCATCTGCCTTGCTCTGGAGCCTGCTGTGAGGATGGATGTGACCTTGCTGCTCGAGGGGGTAGGGTAAGTTCTGGGACCATGGCTCTGGTGGGAACAGTAGGCAGAGCTGCCTGGCCCCTCGACTTCTTCAGTATGTAGCCCAGGCCTCCCAAACACTGGCCTTGAGGAATGGAGGTAATGCTCCCAATTTTGGAATGGGAGGTAATGCTCCCACTCTGCTCACCTGGAGTCAGAGTGGAAAATACTGACTGTTGTATCCAGCAAGGGGATGCTTCAGCACTTGGGGGAGAAAAAGGCCTTTCAGGCTTATCCAAAGAAGGCCTCACTTTCAAGGGAGAATACCATCTCCCCACCATGCCCAGAGACTTTTCAACAGACCAAGGCTACCACCTCCCACCTTACAGATTAGCTGGCAGCCTCCAACACCTCCTGTTTCCCCTTGGCTCCCTGCAAAGCAGACTCCCATCGCCTCTGACCCCCATGAAAGCTGTTTTTCTGAGCATCAGGCCTGAGCATAATCTCCTTTAGAAGTTGAAGTGGCTTGCTCTGTTTTTGCAGCCAATACTTCAGGGCAGAAGCTCTGATGGCCTTTTAGATAAACCTATCCTCTGCTTCCTCCCCTGAGCTTTTTCTGGAAGCAGCTCGCCAAGGTTTACTAGAACAATATGGCTGCCGCCCCAATACCAGCCATAACCTTAAGAAGGGAGAAGGCGCTGAGCTGCCCAAGGGCATGACCAGAGGAGCTCAGAAAAAGAGACCTCCAGAGACAAGAAGACAGAGGTTGAAGGGGTGCAAGGTGGGGCTGGAAGAGTTTGCAGAGTGTGCAAGCTCGTGTTTCATCTTCTCTTGTCTGGGCCTCGGCCTTCCCAGAGCTGTTGCCGTCTCTGCTGTCTCTTCTCCTCTTTTCTGCAAAACCACAAAAATGCAGGTTGAAGCTGCTTAAAGGTTTCCAGTAATGTGTTGATAATTTCCTCTAAGTGGCTGCTCCCCTGCAGACTGACTTCACCGACCTAAAATAATTCACTTTCACTTTCAGCTCCGTTTGGACCTGAGGCCAGAGCAGCATAGCATGGCTCCAAGCTCTGCCCCGTGGGCTCAGACAAGCAGGGCCTCAAACGGTTTTGCTAACATGAAAATTTATAATGAAATAAGGGGGCTGTGCCTAAAGACGTACCACAGAGTAAATATATCATCTGCACAGGCTCTTGGCTGACTCCAAACCACGGAATATAACGGGGAGAAGGTAGAGACACAGACTTTCTGTGGGGCATGGTTTGGGTACGCCCAGAAACAGGCAAATAGCACCCCTTCCATTCTGGAAAGGGGGGGCCCAAACAGCTTTGTGTGAATTTGGGCCCAAAACATCTCCTGAGGAAATGAGTATGTTGTTCTAAGCCTTACTCTAAATCCTCATATTTATGGAAATAAATTGGTCTTTCTTACCCTGTGCAAAGTCCTAAAGCAACCCAGACAAACAAGCTCAGTCACTGAACGGAAACAGGCTAGTAAACAGACACTTGTAATATGGGATGATAAATACATTGATGGGTCAGAATCAAACACAAGTGCTGGCCCCTCCCCAGGAGAGGGAAAGGTGTGTAAAATCTCGGGGTGATGGGGAGGGGTGTGCTGTTTTGAATTGGGAATAGAATGGAGGAGTGGAGTTCTGCTCTTGTTTCTCCCTCTTGACTGCCTTGGAACACAAAGTACCTGCCGCCTCCACCTCTGCAGTGACTCAGATCTCTGCTCTGTGTGCCCTTGGAGTCAAATCAGGGCCGCCCAGACCTTTTGTGTTTGGGAGGCACTGAGAAAAACAGGTGGGGCCTAACTGATTTCCAGCAGTTGCTTCTCATCACCCCCTCCAAACAGCCAGATTGAGGAGTGACATTTTAGGAGTGAGTACTCCTAAAGCTCCTCTCTAGAGAGCAAAGCATGAAAACATGACTTGAGGAGTTGTTTCATGGGGTGAGGAGTAACTGCCTGTGTTTTTCTTTTCCTTCTTTCTTTCTTTCTTTCTTTCTTTTTTTTTTTTTGAGGAAGACTGGCCCTGAGCTAACATCTGTGCCCATCTTCCTCTATTTTATACCTGGGACGCCTGCCACAGCATGGCTTGCCAAGTGGTGCCATGTCCGCACCCGGGATCCGAACTGGCGAATCCCAGGCCACCAAAGCGGAATGTGTGCAGTTAACCGCTGCGCCCCTGGGCCGGCCCCAAGAAGCTTATCAATATTAGATTTTTCAACAGGAATACTAGATGCAAGAAGTCAATGGAGCAGTGTTTCAAAATAATGAAGGAAAAGATCTTAGAACTTAGAATTTTACGTGCAGCCAGACTATCATTTAAATGTGAGGGCATGATAAAAATATTCTCAGATAGACAAGGTCTCAGAAAGCTTGCTGCGAAAAGACCCACATGAAAAAGTTTTGGACAAAGTATATAAAACAAAAAGAGAAAATTCAGGAGATACTGCAAGAGACAGATGAAAAGGTGACCATGTATAAAGGTAATCAAAAACTTATAAAATTTATTATTGTGTTAAAAATAGCTAAGACCAAAGAAAAAGAGGGAATACATCCATAAAACCAGTAATTAAAGTCAGAATTAAAAATAATTTTTACCCAGGTGGGTTCAGAGGTGGATATAGACTACTCTGTACATCTTTGCACATCTGTAGGTTAGAGGTACAGAAAGGAATTCAGAGCCCCAGCCCACCCCCACCCACCCATCTGTTAGCAGCAGAGCCCCTTCGTTTGGCAGGGTGGGCTCTCTGAGTTCAAGGTTAAAATGTCCCACTTCAGCCTTTGGAAAGTACTGTCTGTCTTTTTCCTTTCCTGAGACTTTCCCTGCATTTCTCAGGCTCAGGCAGTGTTGTGCACTGGCACTTGTCTTATTTACAAGAGAGGTTGGGAACCCCTTTAACCTGGAGTATACAGGGCCCTGGGAGCTGCTGATCATCCCCAACTTCTGGGATGGCACCTCAGTGTGGAGGAGGGAAGAGACGGTTTGATTTCTCAGTATACTCCCTCCCTTGGAAACACACCTCTTCCTCTTTCTTAGCTGCCTAGCAAAAACCCAAGCCTGGATGAGTCTAACACGTGCCTTCTCCCTACCTGTACCCAACTGCTGAGGGGGAAAAATCACACAACCGAGTTGACTGGTTTCACTTTAAATTGGTGATGGCAATACTCAAAGGGGTTCTGAACACTGCCCGGCAATTCCACTCCATTTGTCTAAGAGGTGATATGATCTATTTTCTTTCTTCAACTTTCCCACACCCTCCCCCTTACTCTCAGCTGGTGACCTTAACCTCACACTTCTTTGAGAAAACAGAGGCTATCAGATTTTCCCACCCTTGGCCTGAAATCTGTCCATGCTTGGACCTGCCTTGCCTTCTTTTCTTGCCTTCTTTTCTTCCTTCTTACATGAACAGAGATGAACTCCTCCACTTGGGCCATCCTTTCACCTTCTCAAGGACTTTGTTCTTGCAGGTAGCTTCCTTCCCTGCATTATCAGTCTCTCTCTACTACTGGATCATTCCAGCAGCATTCAAACAGAATCTTTTATTTCATGTCTCTGATCTTTAAACAAACAATCCCCCCTGCCTTGACCCCACATCTCCTTCCAGTTCATGCCCCTAATGTAATGAAACACCTCCAAAGGGTGGTCTGCACATTGTCTCAACTTCAACTTCTTCATTTTTTTTTTTTTTTTTGGCTCCAGATTGTTTAAAAAAAAGAAAACATTTCAGGTATGGTTGGGCTTCTAGTTTAAAAATGGCTTCCTCCACAAACTCCCCTAAAATGATCATAAAAGAATAAAAAAGGTGTAAACCCACAAGAACAAAGAGAGTGGGAGAGGGGACCAAGCAGAGGCACAGGCAGCAGTGTTTGTGCCAATAACTTGGTAGAGAAGCTGAGACCTTAGTGCCCTGGGGACCCATGGACAAATGAGACCACGCTGACCAGGGGGAACGACGTGGACACCTGCATACTAAACTTTGGGAACCATGACATCGCCCTTGGGGGATGCTCAGTGAAGCCCCATCCATGCATCTGGTTTTTGGTACCAGACATTTGAGGAAAGCTTCTACCATAAAAGACAGAGACCCATAAAAACAAACAGAAAAAGTGGAACTGGGGCAAAAGGATACAATGCAGAGAAACAAAGAAAACTCTGGATGCATGAGTTTTCCCATTCTCTCTCTCACTTGAGGGCTACCTTCAGCCAGAGTTCAGCCTGGGCACCCCCGTCCGGAAGGGACCCAGCCAACAACTTTTCTCTTCCAAGACAGCCTTTTGTGGCAATGAGGCAGGCCCCGGAGACCCCAGGGCTCTGAGGGAATGTCTAACACTCAAATCTAAATCATTCTCCATTACTTTCAGGGTATAGTCTAAATGTGGGTGGCTTTTCTGAAATTTCTTAAAGTCTTGTTCTGAATTCCTGCGCCTGGTTCTTCAGGCAACTTGTCAACCCCTCTGCTATGGTCCGAATGTTTGTGTTCCCCCAAATTCATATGTTGAAATTCTAATGCCTGGTGTGATGGTATTAGGAGATGGGGCCTTTGCGATGCGCCTACGTCATGAGGGTAGACCCCTTATGAAGACATTAGTGCCCTCATAAAGGAGTCTCCAGAGAGATCTCTTGCCCTTCCCACTAGATGAGGACACAGCAAGAAGGCGCTCACCAGTAGGCAACCAGGCTGGTGCCTTGATTTTGGACTTCCCAGCCTCCAGAACTATGAGAAATAAATTTCTGTTGTTTATAAGCTACCCAGTCTGTGGTATTTTATTAGAACAGCCAGGAGGGACTGAGACACCTTCCAAACACAAACCCAGCCCATCCTTCCCTTTCCAGGCCTGTGCTACCTCCAGGCGGTGGGAACAAACTTTCCTCAAAGTCTAGAGATCTGGGAGAGGGGTCAGACACTGCCAAGGGGAACTGCAGCAAGAACAAGATGATGTGGGACCTCAGAGGAAGCCAGGCACACAGGGAGGGTACATATTGTGATTCCACTCACGTGACATTCTGGAAATGGCAAAGCTACAAGGATAGAAACCACACCAGTGGTCAGCAGAGGCTGGCAGTGGGGGCGAGGAGGGCAAAGGGGCACCAGAGCACATTTTGGGGTGATGAAAATGCTCTATATCTTGATAGCTGTGATAGTCGTCAAAATTCTTTGAACTGTCGGCTAAAAAGGGTGTAAATTCTTAAAAATTACAAAGTAAGTTAAAATGTTAAAGAGTGTAGATTATAGCACAATAAACCTGACTTCTTAAAAGAGATGGGAACGCAAAGGAGAGCTGACTACCTGGGTTCAAATCCCACCGCCATCACTTGCGAACTGTGCTGTAGTCTACAGCAAGCAAGTTACTTCATCTCTTTGACTCAGTTTCCCCTTCTGTGAAGTGGAAATAACAGGATCTACCTCCCAGGGTGGAAGTAAAGATTTTTTTAAAAAATGCTCATAAAGTGCCTGGCTCACGGCACAAGGGCGCGCTTGCAGGTTTGTCCCAGCGCCCTCCATCCGGAGGGAGGCGCTACTCGTGCTTCCACGCCTTCGGTGCAGCCCTTGGAAGGGAGGCAGAGGCCACAGGCCCCGACAGCCTCA
The DNA here is from genome assembly GCF_021613505.1 of Equus quagga. Classification (NCBI taxonomy): domain Eukaryota; kingdom Metazoa; phylum Chordata; class Mammalia; order Perissodactyla; family Equidae; genus Equus; species Equus quagga. The sequence continues at coordinate 59,134,853 of NC_060277.1, forward strand.
CTGTTTTGCTGAGTGACTCGTGGAGGGGAGTGGGACAGGAGGAGCAAGGCACCCAAGTCCCAGGAAAGGCCCCACTGCCCTCCTACCCTGATCCGGGAGCCCCAGCGGCGACAGCGGCCCTTTGGCCTTCACAGCCCCTACATGGCGTGTGCGCCGAGGGGCCAAACGCTCACATGGGGAAGGGGCGGGGTCTCGCCGGAGGAGCATCCGCGGGGGCCGTGGGGTAGCTGGGGTTGCGGCTGAGCCGGGTAGCGGGGAGACCCAAGGAGAGGTGCAGGGGGTGAGGAAAAGCACAGTGGGAGCAGCCCCGAGGCAGGGCGTGAGGGGAGTCTGGAGGGGGTGGAGGTGGGGGGCGTGGCGTGGCGGCAGTGCTCCGCGGCCCCAGCTGGATGTCCTGGTCCGGTCCGCATTCACACCTCGGTGCTCCACCGGCGGTTCTTTGGCTGGTCTTCCTGCGCAGCCCGGATCATGCTGTCTCGGTCCATGCTGTCTGATGCATCTTTGGCCCAGACCGACCCTGCCCGCGTCTGGTCTTTCTCCTGGTCCCCGTCGCTGGTTCTGGCCTGCCCAGTCTCTGGAGCTCTTGGCCTCAGTCTCTGTCGCCCTTCTCTGTCCTGATAGTGTGTCTGTGATTAGCGCTTCCTTCTCTCGGACTCATCTTTATCCCGAGTCAGCCTCCCCCACCCTTTTTCTCTTTTTTGGTCTCCTAGATGACAGAACATCCCTCTCTCCTAGTCTCTTCGGTAGTAAAATCAGGTATCCATTAGTCTGTAGCAGGGGCTGTTGGAAACGGGCCCTGCTCCAGCCTGAAGTTGGGGAAATTCCCCAGAGGCTCCGGGCCTTTGATGGGCTCCCAGATTTGGCCTGGGGCCTGGCTGTGGCTATTTTGAGTCCTGGGAGAAAGAGGCCGCACATCCGGGCCTGGCTGCACAGTGGCCTCTGCGGCAGTCAGGGAAGGGACGGCTCACTGTCCAGGAGCGTGGGAATTCTCCCGCCAGGCAAGCCGTGACCACACCAGCAGGACTTTGGTCCCCTTCTCCTCTAGGAGGCATCCTTGGCCTCTCTGAAGACCAGGGCCACCTCAGCTAGCATTTTTTTCCTCCCCTTTATGAACCTGCTCATCTCTGGCCTCTGTCTTCCTTGTTCCAGGAAGCCAGCCTATCCAACCTACTAAGCTGGCTTATTTCTGTTTCTCGTCTGGCTCAGACGCGAGGCTGCTCAGGGAGGCTCTATGTGGCCCGTAAACACGGCCCAGCCCTGGCTCTGGACGAAGTTTTGGAGTTGGTACAAGAAGCAGCAAAGGCTCTAGGCCCAGGCCCTTAGGTGTCCGCCTGGATCTCCCCAAGTCCCACCCTTCCTTCCTTGTAAAGCCAGAGCAATTCCCGCCTTCCGGGCTCTGAACCCCTCCTCTCCCACCTCTCTTTAGAATTTATATTGGTTATCCACAGGCTTTAGACATTCTTGCACATTTGAGTGGGATTTTTTTTTAACTCGACAAGGGATGCCATATTTGTTTTTTTAAAGCCAATGGTAAAAAATTCAAATAGCACAAAGGATATGCATTGAAGAGGAAGTTGCACTCATGTCCTTGACCCTCAGTTCTCCTCTCCAAAGGATACCTCTCCTTCATGTTGTTGTGACCTCTCTCTTGTTTTTATTAAAGTTGATTCTGAAAATAAATTCAAATAAAAGAAACATGCCTTTACAAAAAGTTACTAAATGTGAAATGAAACACATAGGAAAGAATGGCGTAAAGGCTGCTTGGGGGAGTTTCCTTCCATGGAGACTGGACTGGATGGAGCTTCTTGAAATATGGTTCCAATGGCATTGAGATTGAGGAAGCCTTGCTTCCCTGCTTGATGCACGTCCTGCTAAAAACACAGACATTCTTCTCTGCACAGAGGACTTTTTTTTAAAGACATAATTCACCAATTTAAAGTTCATAGTTCAATGGTCTTTAGTATATTTACAGAGTTGTGTAACCATCATCACAATCAAATTTAGAACATTTTCATCACCCCAAAAAGAAGCTCAGTCCCTTTAGTTCCACGTTTCACCCCAGATCCCTTTGCCCTAGGCAACCACTAACCTCCTTTCTATCTTCATGGATTTACCTATTCTGGACATTTCGTATAAATGGAATCATGCAACATGAGGTCTTTTGTGACTGGCTTCTTACACTTAGCCTAGTTTTTTCAAGGTTCATCCATATTGTAGCATGTGGCAGTACTTTGTTCCTTTTTAATAATATTAAAAATTAATAATATTCCATTGTTTAGAGAGACATTTATCCATTCATCAGCTGATGGACCTTTGGGTTTTTTCCATTTGGCTATTATGAGTAATGCTGCTGTAAACATTTGTGTACATGTGTTTGTGTAGACATATGTTTCCGTTTCTTTTGAGGACATACCTAAGGAGTAATTGCTGGGTCATGTAGGAACTCTCTGTTTAATCTTTTGAGGAACAGCCAGGCTGTTTTCCAAAGTGGCTGCGCCATTTTACAATCTACCAGCAGTTTATGAGGGTTCCAGTTTCTCCACATCCTTACCAATATTTATTATTATCTGTCTTTTTGATTATCACCATCTTAGTGGACGTGAAGTGATATCTCGTTGGCGTTTTGGATTTGCATTTCCCTGATGTCTAAAGATCTGAGGACCTTTTTTTTCTTTTTTTGAGGAAGATTGGCCCTGAGCTAACATCCGTGCCCATCTTCCTCTACTTTATATGTGGGACGCCTACCACATGCCAAGTGGTGTCATGTCCACACCTGGGATCTGAATCGGCGAACCCCAGGCCACCAAAGCGGAACGTGTGCACTTAACCGCTGCACCACCGGGCCGGTCCCTGATGATTTTTTATAAGCTACATTTGCAATTAGGGCTGTCTGCCCAGTTGTCCTTGTCACTTGACATGGTGACACCTCTGAAGGACTTAAGGGTCTCCACTAACTCTTCAACTTTTTCACAACATCACAGTCATGCCCTCTGCATTGTGATTATGATTAGCCACCCAGTCATTCAAAGCATTCTTGAGCGCCAACTGGGTTCTGTGCTGTGCTAGGTGCTGGGGATACAGCAAGAAAAGCAAGATCTCACTCCTTGGGGAGCTTAGTGGGAAAGAGTGTGGCTCTGGACTTGAATCCTTGCTTTGTCACCTCTCAGCCATGAGGCCTTGGACATGGTGCCTAACCTTGCCCAGCCTCATTTTCCTCATCTGTGAAATAGGGTTGCTCTGAGAGTTACATGTAAAGCATGTAACACACAGTGAGTGCTCAGTAGGCATTTCTTATTGTTAAAAGTGAAGCCAGGGGGGCCAGCCCCATGGTGGAGTGGTTAAGTTTGCACACTCTGCTTGGGCAGCCCAGGGTTTCGCCAGTTCGGATCCTGGGCGTTGACACGGCACCGCTCATCAAGCCATGCTGAGGTGGCATCCCACATGCCACAACTAGAAGGACCCACAACTAAAAATATACAACTGTGTGCCGGGGGGCTTTGGGAAGAAAAAGGAAAAATAAAATCTTTAAAAAAAAAAAGTGAAGCCAGACAATTAAATAAAAAGAGTAATGGATAATGAGCTATGATCAGAGAAGTATGAGGTGTCATGGGAACATATAGTGAAGACCCCCAACCCAGTCCAGGGTCTAGTAAAGGCTACCCAAGAGGAAGTGACATTTAAATGGAGAGGTGACGGTTGGGTAGGAGTTGGTTAGAGCAAGGGCTGTGTGTGTGGAGGCGGGTGTGGGTGAGTATGGGTGTGAGGTGTTCCTGGCAGATGGAACAGCTTGTGCAGTGGCTTGGAGGCAACAGAAGAGAGCATGGCGTATTGAAGACACTGAAATGTGTTCAAAAAGTGTAGAGCCGTCCAATGGACTTCTGTGTGATAATGGAAAAGTTTTACGTCTGTGCTGTCCAATATGGTAGCCACTAACCACATGTGACTATTGAGCATTTGAAATGTGGCTAATGTGACTGTAGAACTGAGTGTTTGATTCTATTATAATTGATTTAAATTTAAATAGCCACCGTAGCTAGTAACTACCATATTGGACAGCATAGGTCTAGCGTTTAATGTGCAAGACAGGGTTGCAATGAGAGATGATGGCGGAGGCATGGCCAAGGGCGCCCAGGCTGCACAGGAGTTTGGTACGGAGATTGCGTTTTATTCTAAGCACCACGGGAAGCCATTGTTTGGGAGTGGGGGTGTTAAGCCAGGGAGTGAGGCAATCTGGCTTTCATTTTTGAAAGATCACTCTAGTTGCTGTAAGGAGAATAGATTATGAGGGTGATGGTGGGGCAAGAGTGAAGGAGAGAGACTAGTCTGGAGGTGGCTGCAATCTCCCAGGGGAGAGATGATAACGGCTTGGACCAGGCAGAGATAAAGACAAGTTTGGGAAGTTAAAGGGGGAGTGGGCAGGGTTTGCTAATGAATTGGATTTGAGGGAGTGGGGCAGAGGGAGGAGTCCTAGGGCTATTTGGATGCTGACTGTGTCCCCCAGCCCCAGGTTGAGTCCTGACCTGGGCAGGGCGTGGACGTCTGATATCCGCAGTACATGCCTGCCTCCATGTCCCCCCCTACCGGCTGGTGCTGGAAGCGTCTTTAACTAGAGGGAGTCTGGTAGTGCCAGGGCCCCTAGCTAGGGGACTAGGGGGTGAGGGGGAGGCGCCGGGAGATGGGGAAATCCCCTCAAACTGTTGGTTGGGTGGGCGAGGTGTATCCCCAGGGGCATGTGCTGCACTGAGCCTCTCCTCTCCCTGGGGGCCGTCCATATCAGCGCTCTCTGCCCTGTGATGGGTCAGTCAGTTCCCAGTCTGAGCCACATGGCTGCTGGGAGGCTGTGGTGGGGAAGGTTGGGGGGTGGGATAGAAGTCAGTGTATTGGGATAAGAATCCCCCACCCCGCGTCAGCTCTCACTTGAGGCAAGGCCCCAGCACCCAAGGGTTGCCCCCACTCCCATCTGGGGCCTCCCTGGCTAGACAGTGGGGGTAGGGAGGCGGGGCGTGTCTCCCCGAGAGCAGGGTGTGGCCAGTGGTCCAGATGGTCAGTCAGTCCCTGATGGCCAGCCTGTCCTGACAGGAGAGAGCCAAGCCTCGCTCCCCACCATGTCGGCTGGCCGGGTGGACTGAGGGTGCGGAACACCGAGAGCGCGCGACCTGCTGGCCGCGGCTCCGAGCAGCCTGGGAGGTTCCGCGGCTCGGGCTCGTGCTGTCAGCGTCCGCCGCCCTCCCGGCTTCACTTCCTCCCGCAGCGCCCGCCGCCCCGCCGAGGCCGGGGACCCAGCGGCCCGCAGCTGCGCCCGCCACGCCCTTGCTCCAGCTGTGCGGGTAAGGAGGTGGGCAATTCGGGGACGTCTGAGGGTCCGGGCCCTGAACCTGACAGTGCATGCTTGGGGCGGGGAAGCCTGAGTGGGCTCCTTGCGTCTCCAGCCCTGAGACCGGGTCTACGTGGGGCTCCGGCTCTCTCTACCTGGGCTGCCAGACCTCTTCCTCCTCCGCCAGGGGCGGGTGGGGGCTCCAGGAGGGGGCTAGGGGCTGGACAGACAGCTGTTGCTGCTGAGGTTTGGGGGTGGTGGGCTGGCGGGGAAGCTAGGGAGGCAGAATGAGTGGGGAGGGGGTTGGAGACATAAGCTGGGCTAAATGGTGTGTGGCCCTGGAAGGACGCCCCAGTGTGGGCAGAAAGATGGGTCAAAACTGCGAGCTGAGGCAGTGAGGCGGGTCCTGGCCTTCCCTGCTTCTTGTGAAAATGCCACACCCAGGTCCCCAGGGCTATGGGAGCCTGAAGGGACAGGATGGGCCCAGGCCCTTCCCCCATCCCACCCTTTCCACTGCCCATCCTTGGCTTGCTCCTCTCTGCTCTCTGCCCTCCTCTCTCACTCTGCTGTCTCCCCACCCATCTCTGACTCTTTTTCCTTCTTTCTGCTCCTACCCACTGGGGCACACAGGGGCTTCCCCACACACACACACCAGGGGCTCACCCCTTGCCTTGTGACAGGGGCTGTGGTTTCAGTTCTCCCGTGAGGGTGAGATGGTGCTGTCAGCTGAGCTCCCAGAGCCCAGCCTAGGGCCTGAGGTGGGGCTGCCTGTCAGAGGGACCTTGGGCAGCCAGTGAGGGGTCTTCCTCCCCATTCTGAAGCCTCTAGAGACCCTAAGGCACAGAGAGGTGGCATTTGATGCCTTGAGAGATGAGCCAGACTGAAAATATAGCTGGACCCCAAAAGATTTTGAGAACTGAAGAGGAACATCATGGTAAGGTGTGGTGGTTTTAGACCAGGCTCTTCCAGTAGCTTGTGACCTTGGGAAAGTCGCTTCCCCTTTCTGAGCTTTAGTTGTCCTGGCACCAAAATGAGGAGTTTGATAGACCAGGGGTTTTCCAACAGTTTCCCCTAGAGTGCACTCCTCTGTGGTCAGAGATTGAGAGCCCCGCCCCCAACTGCACTTTTATCTGTTGTGAATATTGGCCACTGGGCGAGATGTTGTGTAGAGAAAGGGTTGTGCTGTTAACACAAATGTTTGTTACCCTGGACTAGGGGCTGTGGCCTCTCAGATATCAGGAAGTCCCAAAAGGAAAGTCAGGGACTATCATGGCCCTTCCTGTGGGACAATGTCAGAGAGCAGACTCGTTGGGTCCCTGTTCCTCCCTGTTCCAGGGCATGCCGTCATCCTCATGCCAGGAGCCTTCTGCCCTCTCCTCACCCACTGCCTTGCTCCCTTCTCTCGCTCCCCCTCCTGCTGGGCTGAGCTCTGCAAGGTGAGTGGGTCTACTTGTTCTCAGCTTCTAAACCTCTCTTTTTGCAGGCCCCAGTCAGACCTCCCATCCCAGCCTGAGTCTGGAAGGAAGGAGGAGCCTCTGACATCTCTGCTTCCACAGAGTTTGGAGCTGAACAGAGCAGCCTCCACCCGTTAGGATGACCTCGCCCCCCAGCCCTCTGGATTTCAGGCTTGAGACATCGGATGAAGTCCAAGAAGAGGATGCTAAGGTGGACAAAGGAAAATTGGGCCATGGGGATGGGCCACCCCCCATGGAGTCACCATTCCAGGGCGAGGACCGGAACTTCTCCCCTCAGATCAAAGTGAACCTCAAGTACCGAAAGGGAGCAGGTGCCAGGTGAGGCAGCAAATGGTGGTGGTGCCCTGGGACCTCTCACCTCCAGTGGAGCATTCCTGGTCAGACTCAGTGGCCCAGCCCAGCCTTAGTGCCCCTTCCCCATAGCCTACGGGGTCCTCAGTCTGGCTCTGATGGCTCCTGGGCCCGATAGGCTGAACTCTGCTCTGCTCTCTGGGGTTGCTCCTTCTGGAACTTTCCCATTCTTGGCCTTCTGCTTTCTGAACTCATGTTCTTCTTCAAAGGGACATGGCCCAGCTCCAAGTACTCAGCTGACCCTTGCAACCCCCTTGTTTGTGCCCCAGCCCACACCCCTGTCACAGGTCTCTGTGGCAGATGGTAGCAGGATCCACATCTAGTCCAAGGAGAGAGTCAGGGACATCTGGAAATGTCCCGGGTGCTCCTGGCTTCTGTTCCAGGGCTGAATTTGTTTCCCGAGGGATGTGGACTCAGGGGACTGAGGATGGGGCACTTCTGCTGGGAGTCATCTTCTCTTTAATTTTCCTGTGATCTCTACCAGTTCAGTCTCTGTGATCCCACTGTCACCGTGAGTCTGACATCCGGTCCTGCAGGTGTGTGTAGGGGTGCACCTGGCATCCCCGAGCGTGAGGTCTGACATATGAGGCTGAAGAATCTCTGTGAGCCAGGCGGGACTCTGCCAGGGAAGCCCCTTCCTCCCTCCTCACACCTGAGAGACGGCTGCCAGCCTTGGCCTCCTAGCCCAGAGCCCCCTGTACTGATTGTGCTGGAGGACTGCTGGCAGATTCAGACCAGGGCAGGAGAGGATGTGTGTGAAGCTTCTGGGAGCTGGGTAGCCTGCCTGACTGGCAGAATGGGCCCCTCACTGCCATTCAGTGCTTCAATCTGTGCCTCTGTTGGGCTTTCCTACGCCAGAAGCATGATGCCACCCTGCAACAGGAAGTGCTTTGTCCAAATGACCACTTCTCCTGGCTGGACTGCCCACAGGGCTCCCTAGTCAGCCGCAGAGCTCTCGGTTGGGTTGTGGCCACGTGGTCTGCTGGGCGGATGATGGTGCTTCTGGCCAGGCCAGGCAGACACGCAGCTTCCTGGTATTGAGGAAGTAGTGCCTGGCCCCAGCAGTCATGAGGATACGGCTTCAAACATGACTGATCCCTACAATCTCCCCTCTCATCAGAGTGTCACCAACCCTTACTTGGTTGGCCTGTTTCACGGCAGATGTGAAGCTGGGAACTGAGGGTACTCAGAGTCAAATAGCACCCCATTTGTCTGTCCCTTCATATCTGCTGGTCATGGTGCCAGGACCCTGCCCCAGGGGTGAGCTGGCCTTTGTGAATAACGACATGCCCAGGAGCGGCTATCCCGTAACCCGCCTCTTCCCGATCACCACACCCTGCTAGATTCTGAAGAGCTACAAGACCCCTTCTGGTGCCTTTCCCGGAAGTGTGACTTCTCAGTAAAACCGGTGAGCGGCGGCAGCTGATAGCTTTCAGTGCTGGGTCCGTGTGTTTCTGAGAAACCTCTGATTACCCAGCCTAGAATCTCTTTGAGGGTTAGGAGCCAGGGTCTGGAGTTAGCCCCCATGAGATCCCCAGTTCTGCAGTGTGTGACTTTCAGCAAGTTACTTTATCTCCTTGTTTGTCTAATGGAGAAAATAGTGACTCTTGACCCCAGGGCTGAAGTGAGGGTCGAAGGTGCAGATATTCCATTATTAGATGGCTTCTGAGAGAATGAGGGGCTTTTCTTGATTCCTTCATCAAAGCCAGCGTTGCATACCGCCCCTAACAGTCTGTGGGCACCTCCTGTAGCCCCATCCTGACCTGGACCCCAGCTCAAGAGCCATTGCTAGTTCCTGCGCTGAAATAGACCTTGTGAGATCATGAGCCTGTTGCGAGATCATCAAGGCACTTAACAAATGATCAGCACCGGATGCTGAGACACATCTTCGATGCTGGGAGTTGTGGGGATGCTGTGGACTAGTACCCTGGACAGGCTCCTCCTCCTCCTCCTGGGGCTCTGAGCACTTGGAGTCTCCTCAGTCAGTTCTGGGAAGGCAGAGTCCCTCAGAAAGTTTCTCACAGGGCTCCCGAGCCTGGGGGTGCACGGCGCTCACACGACTCCCTGAAAGGGCTTCCTGGGATGGGGGCTTCCAGGGGGCCTGTGGCTCTTCTACAGCCATCAGTTACTAACCACATCCCCTACAGCCAGCCAGACCCAAACCGCTTTGACCGTGACCGGCTCTTCAGCGTGGTCTCCCGGGGTGTCCCCGAGGAGCTGGCTGGGCTACCAGAATATCTGCGCCGGACCAGCAAGTACCTCACGGACTCAGAGTACACAGGTAGGCGGTCCTGTGGGCCAGAGCCGCGGCATCCTGCTGCCTGTGCTCAGACTGGGCCACTGAGCAGCCTTGACTGTGGCCAAGAGCCAAGGGGTGGAGTGTTCTTAGCACACCTTCTGCCCCCTTTCGGTAGTGCCTATGCCTCCCGCTTCCAGCCACCCCACAAGATCCCGGCCCACCTCTGCCACCCCCAGCCCAGTGCAGCGGCCAGATGGATACTTGTGCGCATCCTCAATGCATTCTTCTTCTTCTTTTTCTTTTTTTTAAAATAACAGCATTGTTGAGATGTAATACACATACCATATACTTTACTCATCTCAGAGCACTCTTTGCCCAAAATCTAAATTTAGATCTTAATTGTTTGGGCCAGTTAGAAAAATAACATTTGTACATTCTAGAAGATTCAAATAGTAATGAAATATATAAAGCTGGGAGTAAAAACAGTCTGTTATCCTGGACCCTTGTTAATAATTTGGGATACATCTTTTCAAACTGTTTACATTAGGTATATATTTATGTAAATGAGGTCATGTCATTTGTACTAATTTGTAATGTGCTTTTTTTCCCACTTACTACATCTTGTGACACTTTCCATTTCACTATTAGACCTCTAATTCAGTCACTTCACCCACTGCAGAGTTTTCCATTGTGTGGACTTACCATAATTTAGTTAACTCATTCCTTTTGGCCATTTACGTTGTTTGTAGTTTTTGGCCTCAACATACAGTGTGCCAGGCCCTCTTTGTACCAAGCATTTGATCCCTACAATAACCCCGGAATAGTCCCATTTTACAGTGAGGAAAACTGAGGTTAAGAGAGGCCGAGTGACTTGCCTGAGGACACAGAGCCATTAAATGGTGGAGCAAATTAACAAATACTACTCCAAATGCTCTCATATAGACAGTGTTGCACATATGATGAATTATGTCTTGGAAACTTAATGTCTAGGGCAGAAATTGTAGTCATACCTGTTGGTATTTCAATGCTGGTTGGCTGGAGCCTTACTACCCTGCAGCATAGCTGTGCTCTCACCAGTCGTGTGTGGCAATCTTTCTTTATCCTCCCAAGGGGTACTTTGGAGCCTGGGCTCACTGTATAGCCCGGCGGGCAGCCTAGCCACTCCAGGCCTGAGCACCCCAGTACCCTTTCCCCTCCCCTTCTCCCACAGAGGGCTCTACGGGGAAGACGTGCCTGATGAAGGCCGTGCTGAACCTTCGAGACGGGGCCAACGCCTGCATCCTGCCACTGCTGCAGATTGACAAGGACTCTGGAAATCCCCGGCCCCTGGTCAACGCCCAGTGCTCAGATGAGTACTACCGAGGCCACAGTGCCCTGCACATTGCCATCGAGAAGAGGAGCCTGCAGTGTGTGAAGCTCCTGGTGGAAAATGGGGCAGATGTGCATGCCCGGGCCTGTGGCCACTTCTTCCAGAAAAAGAGCCAAGGGACTTGCTTCTATTTCGGTGAGGAGCCTCTCTTGGATAAATTGAGGGGGTAAGATCTTGACCAAGGTCACATGGTTAAGGGACAGCAGAGCTGGCTCTTAAATCCAGGTTTGTCTGACCCTGATGCCTGTGCTTCTAACCACTAGGCTGCCTGCAAAAGCAGTTTGTCTTAAGAGGTGTTTTATCCTTGGTCTAGCCAAGGAGGGTCACCACTCACCCAAGCCCAGACCAGGGCTGGGGAATGGCTGCTAGCACTGGCATGTGACAAGACTAGACCAGACAAGGCCTGAAAAAGGGGTGTTTATGTCAGGTGGCAGTGGGCCTGGGTTCTGTTGAAGAAAAGAGAAAGAGGCAGGGGAGACATGGACCCTGGTAGCTGGCCCCTGTCTGCTCCCTTAGACAGTAAGGAGCTTTGGTCCCCTCTCCTTTGGGTCAGAGCCAGAGCCGGCTGCCTTTACCAGAGCTCACAGGCGAAGGCATAGCTGTCCTAGGTGTGGCCTGGGACCCCGAGCAAGTGTTCCACCCTTGCCTGTGGGTGCCTGACCTGCTTCGAGGAGGCCTGGCCTTCTGTCCAAGGGGCACAAGGAGTAGGCACATGGAAGCTGGGAGGCCTGAGACCCAAGCTGCCCCCTCGGCCCCCAGGTGAGCTGCCCCTGTCTCTGGCCGCGTGCACCAAGCAGTGGGATGTCGTGACCTACCTCCTGGAGAACCCGCACCAGCCCGCCAACCTGCAGGCCGCCGACTCGCTGGGCAACACGGCCCTGCATGCCTTGGTGATGATCGCAGACAACTCGGAGGAGAACAGCGCCCTGGTGATCCGGATGTATGACGGGCTCCTCCGCGCTGGGGCCCGCCTCTGCCCTGCTGTGCAGCTCGAGGACATCCCCAACCTGCAGGGCCTCACGCCCCTGAAGCTGGCCGCTAAGGAGGGCAAAATCGAGGTGAGCAGGTGGTCCCCCCCCCCTTTCCAGGAACCAGCAGGACTCACCCTGAAATTTCTGCAGAAAGAGCCTGGGGTGGTGGTCTACATTAGTGGTCTCCCCACTCTTCAATTGAACGTTCCAATTGGTAAGAACATTTTCAGCATGCACCTCTAATATATGTGTGTTTATTGATAAATTATATATGAACTGCTGAACTAATATGTTACATTATAAAATACAGGGGTTTCTTTTAAGTCACGGGGTTTCTTTATTAGGAGATAGTCTTTTCCTATCCTTTGCCTATTTTGCTGTTAGATTTGCTCTTACATTTTCTTCATATTGATTGGTAAGTGCTCTTTATAATGAACATATTAGCATTTTGTGTACTAGAACAGTTGCAAAATTTTCTCCCAGTTCAACATTAAAAGACATTTTTTTGGGTATTTTTTGCCATATAGAATTTTTACATTTTTATGTATACAAGTGTAATTATCTTTTCCTTTAGGGTTCCTTGGTTTTGCTATTGCATAATTTCTTCTACAAAGTTATATATATACATATATAACTATATATTTGTATGTATGTATACACACACACACATATATTCCATATCTATATTTTCTTCCAGACCTTTGCAGTTTCATTTTTTTTTAAAGATTTTATTTTTTTCCTTTTTCTCCCCAAAGCCCCCCAGTACATAGTTGTATATTCTTCGTTGTGGGTCCTTCTAGTTGTGGAATGTGGGATGCTGCCTCAGCGTGGTTTGATGAGCAGTGCCATGTCCGCGCCCAGGATTCAAACCAATGAAACACTGGGCTGCCTGCAGCACAGTGGGCGAACTTAACCACTCGGCCATGGGGCCAGCCCCTGCAGTTTCATTTTTAATGCCTAAACGTTTGGTTTATCTGGAAGTTATTTTGGTACAAAGAGTAAGCATGATCCGGCTCTACTTTTTTCCAAATGGCTTCCCACTTGGTTTGATCCTTATTATCAGAGGGGCCTCATGGGTGTGCAACCTGTGCAGTTTACACAGGCTCCCATGCTTAGAACACAGGGATTTAAAAATGTTAAGATAAAAATAAACATAAATAGAAGTCTTACTATTTTATTCCTGCCCTCCAAGGTTCCTGGGCTGTGGGAGCCTCCTTTGTTGTCTAGAGGCATGGCTGTGTGGCCTATGCAAGCCAGTCCCCAATCTGGCCCTGCCGTCCCCCAATTCCTCATTTGTGGAACCAAGTTGCTTCTTAATCTGTTCAAGTTAGGGACCCTTTCTAGTCTCTTGAAAGCTCTGGACTCTGACCACTGAAGTACACATGCATGTGTAGCTAGTAACCTCTGATCTCAAGGGGCCTTAAGGACCCCTGGGCTGGGGGTCTCTCTGCCACGTGAGGAATCCAGGCAAGAGGCCTCGGAGCATGAGTGGGGAAGGGAGAGCCAAGCTGGCCGGGCATATGTGAGAGGTAATGTCTACACTGCGCCTGAGTGTGTGTGGATGTATGTAAGAGTTTATACATGCAGGGGCCAACATGTACGGGGCGTGTGCACGTGTCTGCCACAGCTCTGCAGACACTGGGCAGCTCTGCAGGGTACTGAGTGTGTCCCAGGCTTCCAGTCAGTGCTGGGAGGTGGCCAAGCAGACCAAGCTCATGTGGCCCGCCCTGCAGATTTTCAGACACATCCTGCAGCGGGAGTTCTCGGGGCCGTGCCAGCCCCTTTCCCGCAAGTTCACTGAGTGGTGCTACGGGCCTGTCCGGGTGTCTCTGTATGACCTGGCCTCTGTGGACAGCTGGGAGGAGAACTCAGTGCTGGAGATCATCGCCTTTCATTGCAGAAGCCCGGTGAGCCTGCCAGGGTGGGGATATGCATAGGGGCCTGGCAGAACTCCCTGCAAGACCCATAGTTCCGGGTTGTCTGCTGGCCAACACCTGCCCTGTTCCTGTGCCAGGGGTGTGTGGCCCCAGCTGCTGGGCCCACACTCATTCTACACACCAGTCCCACCCGACAAGAGGATAATGCCAGGGTCCTGGTGGCAACCACTGAGAGCCTGTCGACCAGCACCCGCTCTGGACTGGAGGGAGAGGCCCTGGTCACTCCATAGCCATGGGGTGGAGGCGGGTGGGGAGGGGCCGTTGGGGGCTCCCCGTCCTTTCCCTTCAGCACTTGCATTGAGCCTGGCATGAAAGGACCCCCATATCTACTTGTTGAATGTCCCCCTGGCTCTCACATTCTACCCCAGCACCGACACCGAATGGTGGTTTTGGAGCCGCTGAACAAACTGCTGCAGGCGAAATGGGACCTGCTTATCCCCAGGTTCTTCCTCAACTTCCTGTGTTACTTGATCTACATGTTCATCTTCACTGCTGTTGCCTATCACCAGCCTGCCCTGGAGAAGGTAAGCCCGGGGAGAGGGCGCATCCTGGGGGAGGCGTCCTGGAGGAAGATGGGGCAGGGATTACCACCCCCCCCTTGCAAATGGTAACAGGAGACTTTGACTGCCTGAGGGACATGCCCAACTCTTACACAGCTGGTGGTAGTGTGGAAGCCAGCACTGTAATAACAACAATAATAGTTATTACTTACTGAGAACACACCATATGTGAGAAAGTATTCTAAGTGATTGATGTGTTAATTTATTTAATTAATGCTCACAAAAACCCTCTGAGGTGATGAACTGCTATCATCCCCAGTTTACAGTTGAGGGAAGAGAGGCACACAGACGTTAAGTATCTTATCCAGGGTCACACAGGCTGTAAGTGGTGGAGATGAGATCTGAACCCAGGCAGCCTGGCACCAGACCCCACGCTCACAACCACTACACAGCATGCCTCTCAATAGACTGGAATCCTGCCCTGGAGCTCATGTTCCCTCTGCTGCTCGGAGTGGCCTTTCCACAGCTCAGGCTTAGAATGGGCCCTCGGCTCTCTCTCTCTAAGGGGGAACTGTTGGGAGGCGACCCAGGTCCTACCCGAGTGTCTCTTCAGCAGGCCTTCTCCCCCATGAAAGTGACAGCCGGAAACTCCATGCTGCTCCTGGGCCACATCCTGATCCTGCTTGGGGGGGTCTACCTCCTCGTGGGCCAGGTGAGGGCTCCTCTCATCCCCCCACCCCACCCAGAAGCAAACCTAGAATTCTGCTACAAGGAGCCTTAGAGTGAGTTAACCATCATCTCTTCATTTATGGGGAAACTGAATCCCATACCCAGTCCCACCCCCTCCAGCCTCAGGGCAGTTGAGGGCCGTGGGCTCTGGCCTTGCCTTCTGGGGCTGGATACCCTCCCTGCTGTGCTTTCTGGGGTACCCATGGAGTAGCAAATGGCTCCTTTGACTCCTTGCCAGTGCCAGCTCTCCTCCCTGGGAATCAAGCTGGAAGCCCCCGCTCCAGGTCCCTTGGCTGGGGCATTCCTCACTTGGGGAGCACAGACGGGTGGGGGCAGGTAGGTCTCAGTCCCACCCCTGCAGCAGGGCCTCTTCAGTTGAAAATGTGTTAGGCTGAGCACTGTGACATTGAGACTCTCAGAGTGGGCAGAACTCGGGCACCAAATCCAGGTTGACTGGAGTACAGGGTGGTCCCTGGGAGGGAAAAAAGCTCTCCGGTCACCACATGTAGTGCATGAGTTCTTCGTTTGGATCCACAGGAGGCCTCTGGCATTGTCTGGGTGTCTCTAGAGGGCTGCACTTTTTGGAAGCAAGGTCCAAAGCTTTCTCAGCTATCAGCAGGATTCATGAGCTCCCCTCAAAAGTCAGAGCTGCTGCCTGAGTCCCCCAGGTGGTCCTGGCCAGGCTTCCACATGGCCAGGCCAGCAGGCAGGGAGCGTGACAGGGGGCCGGGGCCTAGTTCTTGAAGGCAGCAGGGCCGAGTTTTGCCTGGAGAGCAAATTTTCCACCCCTGTCCCCCTCCTTCCCCTGCAGCTGTGGTACTTCTGGAGGCGCCGTCTGTTCATCTGGATCTCATTCATGGACAGCTACTTTGAAATTCTCTTGTACGTGAGACCTTACTCTTCCTCTCCGTCTCAAGCCTGGGAGAGGCAGGTGTGGCAGAGGGCACCAGGCTGCCTTTGCAGGCGAGGGCCTGGGACCAGGGAGTTCCTGGTGCCTAGGGCCAGAGTGCAGGCCAGACTCAGGAGTCTGGGGCTATCCAGACTTGGCTGTCCATGCTCCCATCCTTGTAGATCATGGTGGTGAGAGTGACATTTACTGAGCCCTTGCTATGCACCAATGGAGCATGAACTCTATATGTCATGTGTCAGTGAATCCTTGTTATCGCTCTATGAGTCAGGCGTTACTACCGTCACCCCATTTTATAGGCAAGGGAACTGAGGCCCACAGGAGTTAAATACCCTGCCCAAGATGGAGGTCAGGACCTGACTGGGTCCAGCCCCACATAAACAGAGAACTTCTCATCCATCAGACTGTGTGGGAGAGGTGGTGGTGGTCAGCACTGGCCAGTGGAGGCTAGGGGGCCTTGCCAAGTGGCCTATAAGCTGACCCTGGCCTGCCCCCCACAGCCTGGTCCAGGCCCTGCTCACAGTGCTGTCCCAGGTGCTGTGTTTCCTGGCCGTCGAGTGGTACCTGCCCCTGCTTGTGTCCTCGCTGGTGCTGGGCTGGCTGAACCTGCTTTACTATACACGCGGCTTGCAGCACACAGGCATCTACAGTGTCATGATCCAGAAGGTGAGAGACAGGGTGGCCCTCGTGCGGTCAGACTGGGCAGGGCTGGACACCATACTCCAGCGGGACTCCTTTTGGCCTCAGCAGGCAGGTGCCTTCCTCCACAGCTAATCTGGGTAGAGGAGAACATGAGCACGTCTGCCTGTGCACCATGCACCCACAGTTGCTGAATGTAAGCAGGAGTATGGGTGTGTAGACACCTGCTCTCAGGGATCTGTGCTCTGCACAGGCAAGCAAACACATGCACATATGTATGTTTGCAAGTGTCCCCATGGGAGCATGTGCATCCTTGCACACCAGAGGAGCAGAGACTATGCACATAAGCTCATCTGTATGCCTGTGCCCTGGGACATCTGGGCATATGTATGTGTCTGCGTTCATTTATTTATTCCACAAATGTTTAGGAAGTGTGCACTATGTATGGGCCAGGCCCTGTTCTAAGTGTTGGGAATACACTATTTGTTCACTAACAAAATAGACAAGTCTTCGTTCTCCTGAAGCTGACATTCAAGTGGAGGGAATGAAAACACTAACAAATGAGAACCTTACAGACTGCTAAATTCTGTGGAGGAAATCCATAGGAGAGTGTGATGGAGAATGACTGGGGCAGAGGATGCTTTAGATAGGATGGTGTGGGAGGCCTCTCTGGAGAGGTGGCGTTTGACACCTGAAAGAATGATTCAGCCACCTAGACTCAAGGAAGAAGGCAAAGGGAACATTTGAGGGAAAGGGAACAGCAAAGGCCAGGAGCCAGAAAAAGCCGGGAGTGCTTGGGCCAGAGTGAGAAGGCTGGCGAGGGTGAGGGAGGGGAAGCTGGGGGGAAGGGGGGGGGCGGGGGGCTTTGTTGGCAATGGGGAGGGGTCTTGAGGCCCCTGAAGGATTTTTCCCTTTTTTTTGTTTTAACTTGTGGTAAAATATATGTAACAAAATTTACCATTTTAACCATTTTTAAGTGCACAGTTCAGTGACATCACGTGTATTCACATTGTTGTGCAACCATCACCACCATCCATCTCCAGAACTTTTTCATCTTCCCAAACTGAAATTCTGTCCCCACTCAACACTAACTTCCCATCCTCCTCTCCCTAGCCCCTGGCACCCACCATTCTACTTTCTGTCTCTATGAATCTGACACCTCTAGATACCTCACATAAGTGAATCATACAGTGTTTGTCCCTTTATGTCTAGCTCATTTCACTCAGCATAATGTCCTCAAGGTTCATCCATGTTGTAGCATGTCTCAGCATTCCCTTCCTTTTCAAGGCTGAATAATATTCCATTGTATGTATATACCACATTTTGTTTATCCATTCATCCATTGATGGACACTTGGGGTTTTTCCACCTTCTGGCTACTGTGAATAATGCTGCTATGAACATGGGTGTACAAATATCCCTTTGAGTCCCTGCTTTCAATCTTTTGGGTATATACCCAGACATGGAGTTGCTGGATCATATGGCAATTCTGTGTTTAATTTCTGACCTTGGAGGGTTTTAAGCAGGAAAATAAGGTGATCTGACGTAGACTTTTTAAAGACTCGTCTGCTCAGTGTGGCTCCACAGGGGCTGTGTCTGCACATGTTTGTGTGTGGGGGGGTGTGTACATGGGAACCATGCTCAGGGCGAGGCAGGGGTCTGGCATCATGCCCAGTGGCCCAGCCACCCACCTGGCTCCTGGTCACATGTGTTCTAGGTCATCCTGCGGGACCTGCTCCGCTTCCTTCTGGTCTACTTAGTCTTCCTTTTCGGCTTCGCTGTAGGTAAAGGCTCCCCTTTGGCCCCACCCACCCCTTGCCCACCCTGTACACCCTCAAAGCTACCTGCAGGCCTCCTCAGGCTGAGGACTCCCCTTCTTCCCTCCCACAGCCCTGGTGAGCCTCAGCCGGGAGGCCTGGGTTCCCCAGGTCCCCACAGGCCCCAATGTCACAGAGGCAGTGCAGTCCGGGGCGGGACAGCATGATGAGGAGGGCAGCACGGCCCCATACAGGGGCATCCTGGACGCCTCCTTGGAGCTCTTCAAATTCACCATTGGCATGGGCGAGCTGGCCTTCCAGGACCAGCTGCGCTTCCGGGGGGTGGTGCTGCTGCTCCTGCTGGCCTACGTGCTGCTCACCTACATCCTGCTGCTCAACATGCTCATCGCCCTCATGAGCGAGACCGTCAACAGCGTGGCCACCGACAGCTGGAGCATCTGGAAGCTGCAGGTGTCACAGGGAGGCTCCCCTCTCCCTCCCCAAGTTCTGGGCCCAGTGAGGAGCGTGCAGGTCCCGGCTGAGCTGGGCCTCCCAAGCAGGTCCCGGCCCTTACTGAGGTCTCCCTCAGCCATTCCTTCCTCCATAGGGTTGATGTGAGGATCGAATGAGCTCATAGATCTAAAGCTCTTAGGACAGTGCCTAGCCCATAGTGGGCTCAGTGTGTTAGTAACCATCATTGTCATTATCAGTAAGTATTTCCTGAGTGTCTACTATGGGGCTAGGCTCAGCTGTAGGTGCTAAATACATAACAGAGAGCAAGACAAAGTCCTTGCCCTCACGCAGCTCCCATTCTGTGTTGATTGTATGTTAAATGGGGTCAGTTTGGTGGCGAGGCAGGCAGGATGTGCGATCCTGGGGCTGGCCCAGTCTGAGAGCTGGGGGAGCAGAGGGGCTGATGTGACACGTGCCTATGGTAGAAGCAGTAGCTGCTTCTCAACTGGAGGAGGGCTGGGTGTGAGTCTGGGCAGTTGGTGCAAGGAGAGTCTTGCCCAGGAGGCTGGACTGTGTCACCAAGTCACTGCTGACCTTGGGCAAGGCCCTTACTTTCTCTGAGCCTCCATGTCCTCCCCTGGAAATTTCTGTGCCCCACCTAACTTGCTCGTGTGCCAGTGGGCAGGCACATATATGTGTGGGGTAGAGCAAATGAAGTTCTGTACCTCGGGGTGTGGAACTCTGGAACCCATACCCATGCAATAGCAAGTAACTGTTGAGCACTCGTGACGTGCTGACTTCTCAGCAACCATCCATCTATAAGCGGGGAAACTGAGGTCAGAGGGGTTGAAGGCATCGTACCACTAATCAAATGTTGGAGCCAGATTCAAGTCTATGTGCTTAGCAGACTTTGGGTTATACTGTAAGGTGCTGT
Organism: Equus quagga; assembly: GCF_021613505.1. Lineage (NCBI taxonomy): Eukaryota > Metazoa > Chordata > Mammalia > Perissodactyla > Equidae > Equus > Equus quagga. Next base: position 59,154,427 of record NC_060277.1, read on the forward strand.
GGTGCATCTTCCTGGCTGTTCTGTCTGATGTGTCCTTTGTCCCCAGAAAGCCATCTCTGTCCTGGAGATGGAGAAAGGTTACTGGTGGTGCAGGAGGAAGAAGCAGCGAGCAGGTGTGTTGCTGACCGTTGGCACCAGGCCGGACGGTAGCCCTGACGAGCGCTGGTGCTTCAGGTGAGTGACGGGGGCAGGGGAGGGCAGCCTAGGGGCCTTGCTGACCCAGGGATCCCTAGAGTCTGCCTGGTACAGGCCAGCCTTCCTCTCCTGAAAGCCAGGGGTGGCTACCAGGAGCAAGGTCTGGTGGGAAAGGCAGGGCCTAGGAGCACCTGGGGACTCCGCCCTGGGCAGGTGAGGTCAGGGATGCTGGACTTCATAGGTCTGGGGCTACCACTGCCTGTCACTCTGGCTATCTGGCCATCTGCCTGTCCCACTGGCTTAAAGTGAAGGTCCCTGCCTGGTGGTCCCTACTACCAGGTCTGGTCTGAAATAGGGTACAGTTAGGAGGCCAAGAAGCTCGAGAGACCCTCAGGTTACAGCAAACTAGCCTTGCCCTTGCTGGTCTGCTCTGCCCTCCCAACTCCCCCAAGCTGACTATGGAGGCTAGAGCCCTTCCCTGGAGAACAAACTCTTCCATGGGAGGAGAACCTGGTGACTAAAGCACAGCCAGAAACACACTTTCCTGAGATGGCAGTTGAGCAAGGAGAGGAGAGAGACTCAGGCATGTGGGGCAGCCACCAAAGGGCCCCAGAACCCAGGAACACAAAGACACACTTGATCTAAACTCTTCTCTAGATGTCCAGGGCAACTCAGCATTCGCCTGGCCCAGGGGGCAACAGTCTGGTAGCTGCAAGAACAGGGCTCAGGTGGGATGGTGGCTGGCCCAGCGTCCTGTGGAGAAGGGCAGAGAAGCCCCATCCTCCTTGCTGTCCCTGTGTCCACCCCCCTAGGGGGCTGGGCCCCTCTTCTGGGGCACAGCAGGCTGTACCGTTGGCTTCCTGGAGCCTCAGAGCTGCTCTGTTGCCCTCAGGGTGGAGGAAGTGAACTGGGCTGCATGGGAGCAGACGCTGCCTACAGTGTGTGAAGAGCCATCAGGGTCAAGCGGCGCTGGTGAGTAGCCCTGCCCTGGAGAGTGTGCGTGTGCACGTGCGTGTGCGTCTGCTTGGCCACACAGCTGCGGGGAGTCAGGCAGGACCTCCTCCATGGCCACACCTCAGTTCCACTCATTTAAAGGGACCACCCCCCTTTAAGATGGTGCTCCTCTCCTTTTACTTCCACCCTCGCCTCTTCCCTGGTCTGCTTTCGGGCAGTCAATCACCTAGAAAACTTCCCAGGCTGTCAGTGCCTCCTCCAGCCCAGCCTATGCCCTGCACTACATAAGCCCCCAGCCCCCACACCTCGGAAGAGAAGCCACTTCCTACGCCTTTCTGTACCTCACGGCCTGCATCGTCTCCATTCTAGTGTGGCCACAGCCCCTCCTCTCTCCACCCTGCTGCCTCCCACCAAGACTGACTCCCTTGTCCCACCCAGAAGCATGTGCCAAGGATTAGCCCTCTCCACAGCATGCCCTTTCTGGAACCTTCAGGAGTCTCACCTCAAGTCTCTGGCGCTCTCTTCCTCTCCTTTCTCATTCTCTTCCGACAGACTCCACTTGCTTCTGCTTGTGGCCCTGACGTCTCCCCACAACAACCACCTAGGACCCCCTGTGTAGGGAGGCTCCTCTGGCCTGCTCTGAAGCCTGCTGGTTTCCCATGCTGCCGGGGCTCTGACCTTGGCCCTCACAAACTGATAGGTTTCCTGCCTACCCTCTCTTTGTGTCTCCCTTCAACAGAGTCCTTCCACTCCATCACTTCAATGTCAAGACTCTGAAAGTCACCTTGCCCCAAGCATTCCACACCCCAACCCCATATCCCACTGCCTGCTGGGGCCTCTAACTGGACATCCCCAATGGGAACAGCCATGGGGCTGCCCTACCAGATAACATGTGTGTAATCCCATGCCCTTCTCACCCAGGCAGGAGGCCTTGAGGGTCTCTGCCCACACCCCCAACTTGGTGCTGAGTATCCTCGGGACCTCCCAGGCAGCCACTCACCCCTCTGCCCTGCCCCTCGTTTCTCCCACTTCTGCACCACTGCATGGCGGCTCAGCCTGTACCCAGACCTTCAGACAAGTCTTTCTGCTCCACACTTATCACTCCAGTCCCTCTAAGGTAGACAAAAATCACACATGGCCCACACTATACAACGCCTCCCAATGCCTGGAAGGCCACACTCCTCAGCATGAGGTCAAGGCCCAAAGCTCTTGTCCACCCCATTCCCACACCTCCCTCCACGTGACAGCCGGTCCCTCTACAGTGCTCCTGTTCTTTGCTTTCCTTGGCTCGTCTCTGTTGGAAGTGCCCTTCCTGCTCCAAATCCGCCACCTCCTCTAGAGGCTGGGTCCCTCTCTCCTCTGAGCTCCCTGAGCACCTAACTCTCACTTCCCTCTGGCTCTTCAGCAAGTCTCAGATGTTCTGGTTTCTAACACAAAAGCCTGTCACCTCCAGTGACTTTAAGCTCCTGGGAGGAGGCCCCTGACTGGCACATGGCAAGGGTTCAGGAAACGCCTGTGGAGGGAGGGAGAGGGACTGCGGGGGACTCCAGGTTCACCTGCTGTCCACAAGGTGTGATGTGCTTTCGTGGCTGTGGCCTCCTCCTGCTTCCCTGGGGCCTGCCTCCTGGAGACACACCCCAAGGGCCAAGCCACAGTGCTCTTCATCCCGTTTACAGGTACCATGAAGAACCCAGCCCTGACCTCCCAACCAGGGGAGGAGAGTGCCTCGGAGGGAGATCAGCTGCCCCTCCAGCTCCTGGAGTCCCACTGATGGCCCAAACACACCAGCAGGCCGGCAGGACAGAGCCAGGGAATTTTTCCAGCCCTACCTGCTGAATCTGGGGAATTTCGGTGGCAACTATAAATAAATATTTTCTCATGACTAATTCTCCTGGAAACAATAGTTGAGCAAAGATACTGGGCCCTTGGGCCGGTTGACATCTTGGGCTGGCTGCATGTCCCTGTGAACACAGGTCGGAGTCTGGGGCTGGGCCCCTACTGCCCTCATCTGGGCAAAGAAGACCCTCATCTGCCGCCCCTAGCCTCAGGTCCTCTTCCTGGGTACAGGCAGCTGGCCGAGTTGCTGTGCTCGCTGTCATGGCAGACGTATGGTGGTGGACACCGGCAAGCACAGCCATCTCTCCTCCCTCTCCCACAGCTTCCAGACACCCTTTAAAGCCACCTCCAAGATGTCTCTCAAAGCTCCTCGGCTTAGTTCAGGCTCTGCATTGTTGCTTTCTCTCCCTTCCGGGTTGCCCGCTCAGTCCCACCGCTCCAAGCTGTTCTCTGCAGGGCAGCCAGAGGCTCCTTCCTAAGACAGATAGGAAATATGTTACCCCTGTGCACTGAAGGCTTAAGACGTTCCCCTAGTGCCTCCAGGATGCCCTAGCTGGCATCGCCAGCCCTCCACGGTTTGACCCAAGCGTTCCAGACACTTCTTCCCCAACACCCCTGCTGCCTTCCATGCTCTCCTTCTCACTTTCATTAAATTCTTCACGGAGACTTATGGACCTCATATGTATCTGACCCCTTGATTTGCCTCTTACTAGATCCCCGCCCCCGTTAAAATCCTTCAAATTCCAAAACCAGCTCAAAAGTTGTCTCACTATACCTTTTCCAGTTTTCTCCAGCCAAAATGAATTGGTCTCCCTGGGTGTAATGTGCGTTTATAAAATGTGTATTCATGGATTGAATATTTTTTCAGTGGGAAAGATCTGAGCATGTTCATATGCTGAAAGGAAAACATTCGCAGAGGAGACGTTTCCGTGCCTGGTGAGATAGGGGCACGGAGGGAGGAGTCCTGAAGAATCAGGAGAGAAGGGGAGGGGAGGACGGAAGTGGATCCAGATAAGACGTCTGCTCCCTCCTTAGCGGCCATTCTAGAGGAGTGAAGGAGAGCTGTAAACGCGGCAGGGGTTTGAGAGGCTCTGTGGATATCTTGAAATAGTTGTGGGGAGAGAATAGACTGGCAACGCTTCTTAGAATTAGGGCTAGCTGCTATTTATGAATGCTTACTGCGCGGCAAGCTCTGCACGGTTTCAAGTGTTATATCATGGGATCCTCACAACAACCTCCCGTGGGGCCGATATCCCCACGTACCAGATGAGCAATCGGAAGCTCACAAACGCCAACCAATTTGCTCAAGACCCCAGAGCTGAGCAGCGTGGGCGGGACAACATCCCGGCAACCATGCCGAAGGCCTGCGCAGGCGCCCTGGACCACGCCAGGCGCCTCGTGACCCAGAATTCCCGGGGCTCTGGAAGAGACCATGGGCTCTAAAGGAGGGGGTGTCCTTGGGTGGTGAGGCGGAGTCTGTCCGTTAAATGTGCTGGAGGTTCCCGTGAGTCTTTGCCAGCACCACCCCCCTTCTATGAGGAATGGAATGTTCCAGGCCCTTAAGGGCCTGGGACGCAGCTGAAGCGACCTTTCTGTTACAGTTGTGTTAGGGGTAGCGTGTGTGTGTCGGGCGCTAGTGGCTGGTGGCGAGGCCAATGAGTTAGTCTTTCTAGTTTCTAGAAAGATGTTTTCGGGAAGCTCGCTTGGAGAGCGAGGGCGACTCTGTAACGGCGCGTCTCGCGGCGCCTGCGCCCACGTGGGCTTCGAGGCGGCGCCGTGGCCGGGATCGAGCGTCTCGCACGGCTGCGCTGCGCCGGGCCTCATGGACCACGTGTGTTTTCGGAGGGGCTGCCGCTCTCTCGGGAGCCGAGGTCCTGAAAGGCCGGGCCTCTGTTCCCCAGGCCTTCCGCGGGGAGTGCGCAACCCCGAGAGAACTGGGTGAGTGGGGGTCTGCTTGCATGCACCTAGGGCGCTGCGCGAGGGGGCGGTTGTACTGGGCCCACGAGGAAGACTTGCTTGACTGTCCTGATGATACTATTAGGAAGTGCCGTCAGATGCGATAGCTGACGACTTTCATGCCTGTCTGACCGCAGTCTGTTGAGATCTCGACTGTTCACTTGAACGTGACTGCCAGAATCTGCCCTAAAACGCATCATTCCTTCGTGTTTCAGATGGCAGACCCGCTGCTGACTATGAATGGGAGCAGCATTGCACCCTGGGGTAAGTTCTTAGTCTAGGTAGGGTTTAATACGTAATTTAATTGTATCGATTTTGTTGCCGTAAGTGCGCTGAAATTGCCTAATTTAAACTTACAGTTTTTATGCATTTAACATAATTATACACCACCTCATTGCACAGGGTGGAACCTCAAATAGAGATTGGGGATGGCTGCTCCAAACCTAGAACTGTACTTAAGCCGCAGCTATATTCAGAAACAAACTTCGTTAAAATGTCTCCTGGTTGCTTTTAAGGCAATTTTAGTTTAATTCCGAGAAATGTCCGGGCCTCTGGAGCGGTACTGCTGGGGAGTGGTGAGGTGCTTGACTGCTCTGATGAAATCACTAATAGGAAGTGCCGTCAGAAGCGATAACTGACGATAACAATTCCTGGCTGACTGCAGTCAACAAATCCTCACCAGTTGCTGGTGCGCAAAAATAAGTTGGTCTGAACTGACCCTTAATTTTTGTATTCACCCAGGTTGCAAATTAGTGAAGGGTTGACACTGATGACCAACAGCTGCGTATTGGAGTGAGGCGCGATGGCCTGCTATGAGGTAAGCTTTGGTCTATGCATAAGTTAGTGATGGAGTACGCCTACCTGTTGAGTTGAATCATGTGAAACCACTGTTAGGTTAGACATTGGCAATTTGGTCTGGTTAACCGAATACCTTGTATCAGTGTAGTCCTTGACCTTTATTGACAATATCCCAGAGACACTGCTTTTGGTTCATGGTGGCAGTGGAACAGAGTGCAAGGCGAATGCAGGAGTTGCTTTTTACCTCATGACTGTATAATCTTGAGCAAATTGCCTATCTGCTGAGCTGGGAGTTTTCCTCGTCCTTGAAAATTGTAGCTGTAGGTTTGTGATACGTAAAATGTGATTGAATGGAGGTTACAATACCCAAAGAAGCCAGTTAGGACTTGAAGGCTTATGGCTTAGTTTACCAAAAAGCACCTCCAAAAAGTTTTTAAGGACTCTTGTTAGGATAGACTTAAGTTTGTAAATTTGTGGTTGAGGCTGTTATCAGAACTGACTCTTACGCCTTTGGCATCTGTTGTCTGTCTGGGGTGCCTTCATTCATTCCCCCAGGTTTTGAGTGCTGAAGAGTGGTGATTAGCAGTGCAGAGTTTTAAAGCCAGTGGCAGCAGCAGCTCAGCCCAAGAAAAAGGTAAGCTTTGATCTGGACAATGACCCTATCCC
>NC_060277.1:59160871-59207126 GCF_021613505.1 Equus quagga
CCCCCCCCCCCCCCCCCATGAATAAGCAGCTAGTTTTGTTAAAAATAGATTCACAGAAAAGGATATCAAATGATGAAATCACCCAAAATAGCTGGAATTACCGGCAGATTGTGTGGTGGTGAACCTACGGTTTTCTGAAGATATCTTTTATGCTGTGAATGACTCTTGGGAGTAGAAACTGAGATTGACATTCAGTTTGTTTGCAGGCTGTTTTCCCTGATGATGGTCAGCCATGATGCGGCAGGGGCAGAATTGAAAGTCCCAAGGACCAGTGGCCACCATGCATTTGGACACTAAAAGCATTTGTTGTAGAAAGCATGCTCACCTTGTGTTGAGTATCAGGCCATTCTTATCAACAGGAGAGCCAAGAAATGTATTTAGCAACCTTTTTCTACGATAGGCACTTTTGGTGTTAAGTTCATGAGTTTTCTAGTATTGTCCCTTGCACAGAAGGAGCTTCTATGTTTTTGAATACTGTATAAATTATGTTGGGTGAGGGTCTGAATTCTTAAGCTGGGAACTTTTTCCTGAAATTAATATTTCCATGCAATTACTATAAACTAATACTTTAATAAAGGATGGTCTTTGATATTGGTTCTTAAAAATGTGTATTTGAAGAAAAAGTTAAATTTGACTACTCCTGTCAGATACTAACAGTCCGAGTATTAGTACTTGCCAGCTTCCCTCTGGTCAGTCTAAGCTGTTCTCCCTCTGTAACACCTTTAGACTTTGAGGGCATTCCAAAGCATGTAAGGCATCCACATACTTGATTCCAGTCTCTGTCCCTTCACATGGCCTTTCTCTACTTCCTGAAGTGCCACACCTGCCCAGCCAAACCCTCTGGCAGTAGCAGCCAAGGTCCCATAGTGTGGCTCTTCACCTAATCCCCACTTTGCTACCTCGTTGGGTTGGGATCCCACTTACCTGGCATGAGACTAGAGGTCTGTCACGCTGTGTGCCCTTCTCTAGCCATCTGCTGTTTGCCCGAGGGGTCTGGTACACTGGCTTTGGGCGCCCAGGCCAATTTTCTCTACCTCAAGAAAGATTGGTTTCCAGTCTCCCTGGACTTGCTGTCTGTACTTGAGTCTGGGATATTTGGGCCTAGGGTTTACTGTGGCTGGAAGGGATTTTGTTTTTTGTAATTGGTAGGCCTTGGGCAAGGGGAAGGAAGGGTGAAAACTTGCTTACTCCTTTGGGAACCCCAGTTTACATCCCTTTCTCCCAGCAGTCTCACTTGGAGGCACAAGGTCTGCCAAGAGTTGGGAGAAATGCTCTCTTCATCTCCATGGTCCTGGGTTTGTATGTCTACCATAGTAGGTTTTTGGAAGTGTGCTCAGAATACAAAGGATTACTTACAGGACTCCATGAGAAGGAGTTCTCTGGGAAAAGGGTCCTAAAAAGGGAAGCAAGTTTCACTCCGGTCTGCACTATAGCAACACTGGAACCCTCGTGAAGGCCTGGTAGTGTTTGTGGGGGGTGGTGTGGGACTTGCCATGTGTGCCTGTGTGTAGGCACCCTAGGATGCTCTAGATATTAAAGGGTATATGGGTGGCTGGTCCCTTGGGCAGGCTCCTGGAATCATAGGTTGAGGGCTGGGCCTCAAATGAAAGCTGAGGCTGGGAAATGGGTTGCAAACGGCTTGGGGCTCCACAAGGAGGAGGTAGATAGCCTTCAGTCCTGATGGGGACTAGGCTCCTGGGGTCTCCGGCAGCCAGTCCCCTACTCCAACCTTCAGCCAGGAGTTAGGGTTAAGGTTGGAAAACCTGCCTGGAGCAGGGGCAGATTTAGCATCTGGCTAAAGTTTGCTGCTCTGAATAGAAGAAATGGAATGCAGAATTTGGAAATCCTGGGGTGGTTGTAGGGCCTGAACTACACCTTTTCTGGGGGAAAGCTCTTAGCATTCACATTTCCTCAAGCTTCCAGCATCTCCAAACTGTACACTGCCCACAAGTCTGGGGAGGCTGAGGGCCTCTTGAGCCAGGGATGATCTCTCAGGAGCCAAAAGGCAGATAATGGGGTTGACAAGGGGGAGATGGAGAGGACCAAAGAGAAATACTACAGTCCCCCTTTCCCAGATGCTACAGTCTGGCTTCCCATGGGTGGGGCTGCCCAGGCCAATTCTGGGTGGTAGTGGTAGCCTGAGCCCCATGGTAGGAACCCCTAGCCTGCTTCACCCATCCTACCCCACAGGGGCTCTCAGGTGAGGTCCCCCACTTATGTATCATGTCTGAGCTGCGCCTACAGTCTCCCTGTCCTCATAGTCTTTGGCAGGGGCCAGAGAGCCCCCTCCAGGGTCCTCTTGGCCCTCTGTGCCATCCCGGCCCTCCTCCCCACAGCCTGGGCCCTCCCCCAGCTCTAGGATGGTGGGTAGGTGGCCCTGCTTCGGGGACCGCTTGCGCAGGCTGAGGAGGAAGGGCTGGGGCAATGAGAAGATGTCCACATTGTTGCCCAGGTCGATCCACGTGACACTGGGGAATTTGCTGGGGTCCTTAAGGGTGTCAGTGAGGTCACGCAGCAGGGCCCGGGTCAACCGGTTGCCATTGAGCGCTAGTGTAGTGAGGCGCGGCAGTGTGCTGAGTGCTGGCAGCAGCTGCAAGACCATGTCGTCCGTTAGGCCTGTGAAGCCCAGTTCCACGCTATCCACCTGCTCCCCACAGCGCTGCAGGTAGCTGGTCACCCGCTCCAGGTCTCGGGAGGTCAGTGGGATGCCTGACAGGTCCACTGTGTTGTCTGGAGGGCTCCCGGCCAGGATAGCCTTGAGGCTGAATGGAGAAGGGATAAGCAAGGTTCAAGCAAGTGGAGCAAGCCTTTTCCCCACAGGCAGCAGTGACCACCACCCAAGAGCCGGCCTCTGCTCGGCCTTGCTGAGATAGGCATCTCGGTGGGCTAGGTGGGGGCCCTAGGTTAAACAAATCTGCATACACAGGAAGTATCTGCCTATAGTTGGCCATACATCCTGTGACATGGAGCAGGTCACCAGCCCGTCCATGCCTGCTGCAAACCACTCAGCAGAGGGACCACAAACTGAACATACAGCTCCAGAGCCAGTCAGCCAACTGATCACGCATCCCGAGGTCCAGTCCCCAGCCGCAGTGACCACTTCCCTCATCCAGAGCCCCTTAAAGAATCTCCTTTGACCCAGCTTGAGGCTGCTCTGCTTTTCGAGACAGCCCAGGCTCTCTCTAGCCTGGCCCTTTCCCTTACCTAAGTCTTGCTTAATAAAACTGTTTGGCACTTTATTCTGTGGCTGTCGCATGAATTCTTTCCACTTTCTTGGGCCTGGTGTACCTGGCCTGGTGACATTGTGACTCCAGGGATGGGAGAAACCAGAGACCTCTGGTTCCCTGGCATTACCTCATCTCAGCCTGGCTGGACCCAGCTGGCCAGAGCCTGAGGACCCACAGGGGAAAGGCCCAAGTGTTTTCTGCAGTGACTAAGGGTACATGGGGCCACAATGTCTGGGTTTGTATCTTAACTCCTCCTCTTCCTACTCACGTGACCTTTAGTTAGTCCTTAACCTTTCTGTGGCTCACTTATCTGAAAAATGGAGCTAATTGAGTACCACAAGGTGGTTATGTGAAAGTTAAGGCATTTAGAACAGTGCCTTGTATAGGTGAGTGAGGAATCATTATTTGCTGCTGTCATTATCAGTCACTTGGGCTGAGCTTCTTGCTTCCCCAAGAGTGGCACAAAATCTCTGAGGCCCCTCTTTCAAGACCATCTTCCCCACCAGCTGGGGGTGCCTACGGAGAGCCGCGCGGGACAGCAGGCAGGGGAGGCGCAGGGCTTCTGATTCTGGTGGGAGCTGCTGACTCCTGGAGGGTGAGTGCTCTCCACTCCCTGCCATCTCCACCCCGTGCTCTTCTTTCTTCCCCTGCTCCTTGCTCTGGGGCCAAAGCTCCCCATTTCCAGGTACCCCAGGCCAGCTCTAAGGCCCCAGTCGTGGGAAGGAGAGAGGAAAGTAGAGGGGGCTCAGCCTGCTCCAGCAGCGTACATTAACAGCAGCCTGAAGAGCACAGCTTGGACTTCCTCTTGGCAAAACGAGATAAGTCCCTATCCTTGGGATCTCCTGAAGCTGGAAGGCTGCCCACAGTTTGCACCTCGCCTCTGGCTGGGGGCCAAGCCCAAGGAGTTTGAAGGTAAAGCTCTCAAGGCATGACATCTAAGTGTCTGGAACGCTGGCTGGCACTTGTTCAGTGTGATTTAAGTGTTGGCTGTTATTCTTATCAAAGTCACTAATAAAGCGGACCTGTTATACCTCGGAAATAGGTAGTGAGGTAGGTAACAGCCTGAACCTAGGCTTTGAATCCAGCCCCGCCACTTAACCAGCTAGGTGATCATGGCCAGTCAAATGGCAACAGTAATATCCCCTACCTCATTCAGCCCTTCAACAGTGTTTGTTAAGCTGCTGCTATGTGCCAGGCGCTTCCAAGCACTGGGGGCACAGTGGCGAAAATGGACAAGATCCCTGTTTTCATTCTACCAGAGAGGAGATAGCAAACAAGTGAGAGAGTGAAGTGAGGGAGGAACGTGGGGGCATGGCAGCTCAGGGAAGGCGGCTCTGAGGATATAACATTTGAGTTGACACTTGAAGAAAAAGCAGGCTGTCGGAAAAATACGGCAAAAGTTCCAGCAGAGCGGGGGGCAAGTGCAAAGGCTATGAGGCTGGAAAGAGCTGGTGTGTCTGAACCAGCAGGAAGGCTGTGTGGCTGGGCGAGGAGAGACCAGCGGTGCTGAGGGCCCATCATATAGGGCTCTGTTTGGAGTTTTCATTCAAGTGTAATGGGAAGCCACTTGAGGGGGTGAGGCTTCTGAGTGAAGGGTAGACTGAGCGTGTGCCTGCCGGTGTGTGTGTTGGGGAGAGAGAAAGGGAGGCCCTAGATTCCAGCAGAACTCAGATCTTCAGCTTTTCAATCCTGAAGAACTAGCTCATGCAGTCTCCAGGAATTCCAGGTTCCACGGCCCGCCTGTCCTGCTCTGTCCCCATATATGGCTGCTGCTCTCAGCCCAGTGGCGCCCCATTCTTTGGCTAGCCCTGTGAGTGCCTCACAGTCTTCCTCCACCTGGGAAAGCCTCCCCAGGGACTATCTCCTCCCTGGCTGGGGGACGGGGTGGGGGGGGGAGGGGGGGGGCATGTCCAGAATGGAAAGGGGAACTAGAGCTTGCTCCTGACACCTGGAGGGAGGGCAGTCCTTCCTCTCCCCAGCCTGCAGCACCTGGAATGAGGAGCCACAGCAGCATCGAGACCCCGCCAGCCTTTCAGAACGAGCCCCTCGGCCCCTTGGGCATTTGTAAGAAAGGCGGGGCCCATCCTCCTCCAGAGAGCCCTCCTTCCAGGCTCCCTCCACTGGCTTCCTAGGGTATTGTCTCCGCCCACAGGTTCTGTGTCCCGTCTGCCCCCAACCCCCCAATCTTCAGGCAGCCCTGAGGGTCCTCACTGCAGCATGGGCCAGGGACATAGCTGGGGTGTGGGTCCCCCTAGGGGACATTGAGGAGGACTGGGGGCTTCAAGGGGAGTGCTCACATTCAGCACACCAGGAATTAGAAACTCTTCATGGCCTGTCTGAATGGGCCCACACTCTCCAGCTCTCAACTCAGACCACAGCCCTGCCTCGGGCTCCTCCCATGGCTCATGCCCACCTGGAATGCCCTCCTGGCTGCCTGCCCTGCCCTTGAATTCTCCTTCCTTCTCACCTTCAGGCAGCCTTCCAAGACAACCCTCTGGTTCCAGCTCTTTCCTTCACCCCCTGCCCTGGGTGGGGGTGCTGTGCACCACACGCCAAGCCTGGAATAAACTTTCTTTGGGCCGCCCTTGCAGAAGGAGGCTGGCAGGCCAGAGCAGACCCACCTCAGGAGACTGCGACTCACCAGGCCTGTGGCTTCCTCTTTACCAGCCCCCGGTGCCGCCTCCACTGGGAGTGGGGGCTGAGGTGGTACGTCAGCTGCCGGCACAGCTTCTCCATGGCGCCCAGCGCGTCGCCTTCCTGCAGAGGCAACCACAGGCATCAGGTCGCTGAGTCTCCGGAGCACGCAGAGGAGCCCAGGCCCCCACCTCCAGCTTCCTGTCTCTTCGGGAAGAGCATGTGCCCCAGGCAGAGCTGGGGGAGGCCTGCTTTGCTGGCTCAAGGTGGGCACGCTTAGCAGACAGCAGTGGTTGCAAACTGATCTGCACCATGGTTTTTGTTTCTGTGAATTAGCTGCTATCATTGAAAAATTGAAGTTCATATGAAAATTTGACTCCAGGCGATCTCACAACAATTGACTGAAGCTGAATGCCAGCTGACCACTTAGCCAAAATTCACCATGCTCCCTGCCACTCCCCACTGTCCAGGGCCATTCTGCTCATGCCCTCACTCAGTGAGTATCTGCTGAGCACTACGAGGCACCAGGCGCTTGTTCTAGGAGCTGCGGATTCAGCCATGAACAGATGTTCTTGCTCTTAGCCTTCAGTGAAATATTTTTACCATGTCTCTTTCCTATGTCAAAAGTGGGAAAATAGGGGCCAACCGGGGGGCACAGTGGTTGAGTTTGTGCATTCGGCTTTGGGGGCCCAGGGGTCGCTGGTTCAGATCCCAGGCAGAGACCTACACACTGCTCATCAAGCCATGCTGTGGCAGGCGTCTTACATACCAAGTAGAGGAAGATGGGAATAGATGTTAGCTCAGGGCTAATCTTACTCAAAAAAAAAAGGTGGGAAAATAAAAGAATGAGGGGGCCAAAGTCTTTCCCAGCCCAATTCATTCATCTATGTTACTTGTCTGGCCCATCAGCATTTGAGTTTGAGACCCTGGATACATTTGAATTGTGTCCCCCCAAAATTTTTAAGTCCCAATCCCCAATACCTCAGGATGTGACTATTTGGAGATAGGGCCTCTGAAGAGTAATTCAGGTACAATGAGGTCTTTGGGGTGGGCCCTAATCCAATATGACGGGTCCTCATGAGGAGAGATTAGGACACAGACATGTACAGGAAAGACCACGTGAGGACACAGAAGACAGCCAACTACAAGCCAAGGAGAGGCTTTAGAAGAAACCAACACTCGATCTTGGACTCGCAGCCTCCAGAACTGTGAGGAAACTTAAACTGTTGTTGAAGTGGTGATTTCATTAGCGCGGCCCTAGCAAACTAATACACTGGGCTAAAGAGTGCAGCAGAGGGTGACTAGAGAGACTCCAACTCCACCCCAAGGGGAGTCAGTTCAACAGTCATGAGCCCAGGGCGAGTGAGTGGCCAAGAGGGTGTGCTCCCGCCAGATGGTCCAGTGCCAAAGGCCAAGGGCCAGCAAGTGCCGGGCTCAGATGCAAAGCCACATGCAGATAGCAACGCAGACGTGATGAGGTTCAGCCATCACCCATATCCAGCACTCAGCAGTGTCTGGCACACTGAGCACTCAGTAAAGGCCAGCTCGATTATTATCCTCATCGTCACCACCACTCTGCTAGTGGAGAAGCAGCATGCTGAGCAGTTAAGAGCATGAACTTGGAACCAAACTGTGTGAATTTAAATCCTTGATATGTCACCTTCTATTTGACCTTGGGCAAGTCACTTGACTCCTCTGCCTCCAGCCCTTGTCTGTGCAGAGATAACAGTACCAAGGTCCACAGGGCATGTTGTGAAGATTAAGTGTTACTCTTGGGAAGCACAGCACGCAGTAAGGCATGCTCACTAAATACATACTGTGCAGTATTGTAAGAGCAGCACAAACAGGCGGATCTCCGGCAGGGCAGAGGGAAGATTGCTTCCGCCCAGGCTCTGACTGGAGCTGGGCTTTTAGGAGCTGATGAGTTAGTGAGTTTTTGGATGGAGAAATGAAACATGAGGCATCCCTGAGTGAGAAGAAAACAATCTGTGCAAGGGCTTAGGGTACGGGGGGTGTTACAGGCGTGGGGGCAGATGACAATCTGGGGCCTGACCACTTCTCACCACCTCCACGGCTACCACTTTGGTCCAAGTCACTATTATCTGTCACCTGGATCACTGCACGCAAACATTATGCTAGGACTTTACGGAATCCCACAGCCCCCTAGAGCAGTCAATGCTTTCCTTCCCCCGACTTTAGAGAGGAGGAAACTGAGGCTCAGACGGCCAGGGGCTAGGGTTGGTGGAAAGGCAAGAGTAGGAGACTGAGTGAGGGAGATGAGAGGAGGTAGGAAGAGGGAAGGTGAGTGACTGAAGACGTGAAGCATCTGAGCAGGGGTCCAGGAGACACAGGAAGGCCCAGGACTGAGTAGAATCGGTTTAGATGAAACCTCTGGTCTCTAGTTCTCCACGAACCTCATCTTCCTATTGCCTAAGCCTGTCTAGAGAGAAGTGAATGTCACCTGTCAGTCCAGGCAATTGCATCTGCAACACCTGGAGTCGACATATTCTGATTCCTGGACTTAGTTTCTTGCTCGCCTAGTCATGTGGAGGTACCTGATGGGAAGCAGGTGGTGAACCAGGCAGGGGCCCAATCATGGGGGCTGCAGGGGAGTTGCTGGAGGGGGAAGAGCAGGATCACATTTGCATTTGGGGACTGTCCCTCTGACTAGGAGATGGAGAAAGGAGGGACTGGAGGCAGAGACAGTGACTCAGGGTCAGGCCCATGGAAAGGGCTGAAAGTGATGCAGCTCCCCACACTCGACTACAGTGCACAGAATGAGAAGGTGTGGGCAGGGAGGGGGTGAGAAGGAGGGCTTTGGGCTTTGAGCTTGGGACCTTGGGGTTGCCTTGAGCAGAAGGCAAGGGGCTCCAGAGGAGAAGGCGATGAAAAGGTAGGACAGGGGAATGACCAGCTCATTTGGGGCCATGTGAAGTTTGAGGGGCCTATGGGATCTCCAGCTGGGAGATGCAATTGGATTTATGGGGCTGGGGTCTAAGACGGGTCTAAGACAGGTCCGAGCTGGACACATTCATCAGGATCTGATTCAACCCCCTGGTCTGAGTGGGGAATGAGCTGAGGAGGAAGGCAACAGGAACAGCTGCAACATCACAGGGGCGGAGGGAGGACATACCAGACAGGAAGGGATGGAGAAGGCACAGTTAGAGAAGCAGGAGTGAGCGGAGCCATGGGCACCAAGGGAAAGGGGGTCAGTGAGACTCCAATGAGGAGGGCTTGGCCAGCACAGGCGCAGCGAGAGGCAGTCACGGTGGGGGCTGGGGTGAAGGCCAACTTTGGAGGCCAAAGGGAGAATGGCCCATGGAGAGTGGCCGCTCTCCAACTGGGACTCCTGCACACTGGAATCACGGGGAGCTTTAAAAAACACTGCTGCCTGGGGCAGGCCCCATGGCCGAGTGGGTTAAGTTCGCCTGCTCCGCTGCAGGCCGCCCAGTGTTTCAGTGGTTCAAATCCTGGGCGTGGATATGCCACTGCTCATCAGGCCACGCTGAGGCGGCGTCCCACATGCCACAACTAGAAGGACCTACAACGAAGAATATACAACTATGTACTGGGGAGCTTTGGGGAGAAAAAGGAAAAAAATAAAATCTTAAAAAAACCCAAACAACAACAAACACTGCTGCCTGGGCCACCCCCAGCAATGGGTGGGAAGCTCGGGCACAGGGATTTTTAAAAGCCTCCCCCACCAGGTGATTCCCCTGTGCTGCCAAGGTGGACATTCCTTAAAGATAAGGACCAGAGGGTGGGATCCGGTGGTCTGCCCACCATCACTCCTGGGAGCCCCTCGGGGCAGAACGATGCCAGTCTCCCACAGCACCAGCTCCAAAGCTGACAGCTGAGCTCCTCAGCTTCGGCTCCTCCTCCAGCCACTTCCTAGGGTTTCCAAAATCAGGGCCAGGGACTCTCCCTCCACCTTCCAGGCCTGGGTGGCTGGGCCTTAAAGGAAGAAACAAAGAGGAAAAGAGGCAGCAAAGCAGCGTGCTGGCCACAAGGGGGCAGCCGTGCGCAGGGAGAGGCGCAGGGCTGACCCAGCACTGCTGCTCCCCACCGTGGAGTGGGATTGAGCCTGCCAAACAGTGACAACAGATATGGTCACCTATCAGAGCTGACTTGAGACTAAACGTGAGCTAACGTCCTCCCAGGAGTGAGAGCTCCCTCTGCGTGTCTGGACTAAGTTAATAACAGCTCACATTTACTGTGCATCTCCTGTACATAGGCATCGCGCCTGTGCATTGCATGCACTAACTCATCCTGTAACTCACAAAGATCCTACGAAACAGACCCTACTATCATCCCCACTTTACAGACGAGGGAAATGAGGCATAAAGAAGTTGAATAGACTAGCAAGCCACACAACTTACGTAAGAAGGAATCAGAATCCAAACGTCAGCCATGGGCTCCGAGGCTGGCACTCCTAACCTGCCATCCCGCCCTATGCTCTGCTCTGCCCTCCTGGTGACAGATCTTTCCCTTAGGTTAGTTCAAGGTGTTTCTGTCCTTTGCAACCAGAATAGCCTTAAGCAAGTCCATCTAATTTTTTCCCAACTCCATCACTTTTTGAAGCCCTCTGCAGATCTTCCTCCTGTGGAAAACAGGACTAAGCAGGACTGGCCCAGAGGGGAGGAGTAAGAAGAGAAGGTGGGGAAAGGAGGCAAAGGAGTAGGCAGTGTTGCTTCTGTGCTGTTTCAGCATCGAGAAACAGCTGCCTCTCAGGCACACAGCAGCCAGGTGCCCTTTGTGCAAGCCTGGCTGGAAGCTTCGACAACAGGCACTGGACATTACGTGTGCCCTGCACCCAGCGCTTGCATGGTCTGCTGGCCCCTCTCCTCTGGGGACTTTCTTCTCAAAGCGCTGTGGCCCAGCAGTCCTGTTGAGCGCCAGACCCCACGGGCACTGCCAGAGTGCAGCCAATTGGCCCTTTCCCGGGAATCCAGACCTGAGACGGAGACACATCCCCACTCCTCCCCAGGATGAACCCTGACAAGTAAACTGGGGAGCCACAGGCAGCCCCATTTCCTGTCCTGTGGCATGGGAAAAACGGAATGGAGAGTGAAGCAGTGGGGAGGAGAGAGGAGAGAGGGAGAGATGTCTGCACCTTGTTTCATCTGTGGTTCTAGCGCCTCAAGCTGAGCTGCCTTTGGTCCCCACAAGACCCCTCAGTACCAGAAGATAAATTCTCTTCCTGGCTTGAGGCAGCCCGAGGGGGCTTCTGTTACCTGCATCAGAGTCCTAACCCACACCAGAGGCTCAAAGGCAGTTTGTGGAATCAACTCTTTGCAGCTCTTCCTCCCACCTGTGGAAAAAGAAGAAGGAAGGAAGGAGGGAGGCATGGCCCAAGTCAGGGGTGACTCGGCACCACAGGGCGGAGCGCGGGGCCAAGCAGCAGCCTCTCTGGACCTGCCCAGTGCCGCTGACTGGAGGCCCTGGAGAAGAATCTGTCTGACGGACTCTCACTGTCAGGGAAGATGCTCGAGGCAGACCTACAGGCCCCTCCAGGAGGGGTCTCAGTACCGCTGCCCCCCAGCCCCCAACACTGCCCCATCTCTCAACTGTCAGATGGCGACGCCCACCTGCCATCTTCACTTCTCCAGACACCTTTGTATGCTGCCCCCAGGACCCAAGTTAGCACGGCCCTCCACTGCTCTGCACCCACAGGCTTCCCTCGTTCATTCCTTCATCAAGTATTGACTACCCTGCTTACTACGAGCTGGGTGCTGCCCCGGATACTGAGACTGTGCTGGGTTTTCTGTTTAATCCCTCTCTTCTAGTCCATTCTCTGCTCTTCTCTGTCTTTGGAAGGCTGACCTCTACATACAGTATCACCCAGCCCTCTTGCCACTGGCTTCCAGATGGGTTCAACCAATGGGAGCAACTGGAGTGAGATCAGAGGGCAGGAGGAGAGAAAAGTCGAGGGGTTTATTCTCATTCCTTCCCTGCTTCAGCTTGTGGGGTAGCCACCCTCCAAGATGGCCCCACTGATCCTGGCCACCTGGTACCTGTGCCCTTGTGTAGTCTCCTTCCACACTGTATCAGGGCTGATCTGGGAGATCAACAGGATATGGCAGCAGTAGCGGTATGTGACTTCTGAGGCTAGGTCATAAAAGATACTGTGGCTTATGCCTTGCTCTCTCTTGGATTGCCTGCTCTGGGATGAGCCAGCTGCCGTGATACGAGTCCTTTGGAAAGTCCCACGTGGCAAGGAACTGAGGCCTCCTGCCAACAACCATGGAATGTGCCATCCTGGAAGTGGGCCTGCCAACCTCTGTCAAGCCTTCAGATCCTTGCAGCCCTGGCCAATGTCTTGAGAGACCCTAAGCTGGAACTACTTAGCTAAGCTGCTCCAGAATTTCTGACCTACAGGGACCGCACAACGATAAACGTCTGTTGTTTTAAGCCACTAAATTTGGGGGTAATTTGTTATGCAGCAATAAAAAACACAACACAGTTCCGGAAGAGGCAGTCTCTTCCTGGCTCCAGCAACAAAGCTTCCGCCCGTGGCCCCTGCTGTAGTAACAACTTCCTGCTGCAGCTAGTGTTTGGGTGTCTCAATGTCCCCTGTTCGTTTCCTTAATTCTGCTCATGACTCTGGAAATAGGCCCTTATTAAGCTCTCTTAAAAAGTCACAATGGACAGCGTCGCCTGCTTCCCCTGCCTGGGGCAGGATGTGACAGTGAACAAGACAGACGCCATCTTTGTGCCTTTGGGGTTTACATTCTAGTGGGGAAAGCAGACTGTAAGTTAGCCAACAAATAAATAAGCGAGATAATTTCAGAGATGAGTACTTGAAATGAAGAAATAAACAGGGCACAAGACAGAGGCTTATGGGAGACCCACGTGAGGCAGGCTGGTCAAAGAAGGCCACGGAAAGGCGACCTTCGGCTGAGTCTCAAAGGAGAGGGAAGCTCAGACAGGAGCCAGGTGCAGTCAGAGGTGGCAGCAAAGTCCCCAAGGTAGGGGAGGATCTGGATGCTCCAGGAACAGAGAGGATGCCCCTGTGGCTGCAGCGGAGTGAGCAGTGTGGAGAGCGGGAGAGATGAGATGAGATGGGAGATTCAGGCAGGGCCAGATAAGGAGTTTCGATTTTTTTTTTTGAGAGAGATTAGCCCTGAGCTAACATCTGCTGCCAATCCTCCTCTTTTTGCTGAGGAAGACTGGCCCTGAGCTAACATCCGTGCCCATCTTCCTCTGCTTTATATGTGGGATGCCTACCACAGCATGGCTTGTCAAGTGGTGCCATGTCCGCATATGGGATCCAAACTGGTGAACCCTAGGCCGCCAAAGTGGAACGTGCGTACTTAACTGCTGCGCCACTGGGCCGGCCCGAAGAGTTTGGATTTTAGTTAAACTACAACTCAACACCTCGTGGAAGGTTTTTCATCAAGGGACACAAATGATCCAGTTTACCTTTGCAGGTTGCTCTCTGGCTGCTCCCGGAGCATAGAGGGCAGGGAGGCAGGAGGGGGTCCAGTGAGTAGCCCTGGCAGAGGAGGATGTGGCCGGACCTAGGAGGCCATGGAGATGGCCTGGACACATCAGGCAGCTAGGATTGTCAGGATTTGCTGACTGTCCCGTGGGTGCCCCGTCCAAATCTCCTTGGATCCCCTGTCCCTGATTTTGTGCACCTCTCTTCTGTGATGTGCTTCTGCCTGGACAACCAGCACCTGTCCTGCTTTGCAGCGGCCGCCCTCAGGCAAGCTCAGGGAGGCAGAAGTGCTGGGAGTTCCCTCCCCGCAGGGTTCCTTCATCTTGACCAGTGCAGGAGTTGGCAAGCCCAACCCCTCTGCCTCGGGTGGAGACAACCCTGTGGAGAAACTTATACAGAGTCCCCCAAGGGACCAGGAGGAGACCACCCAACCTCCGCAGGACCACGTCTGATCTCGCCTGGCTTCCCCTGGGAGGCCTCCTCAACAATCACTATATGCACATCCTCGTTTTAGCGTCTGCTTGTGGGGAACCTGAGTGTAGACAGGATGGAATAGATGTGCTGGGGGGCGCCGGGGCGCAGGTGATCAGTGCTAATAGAGGAATGAGTTTTGGCTTGGGGAGGGGTGATGAGTTGAGGAACACCTGGATGGAAATGTCCAAGAGGTGGGTGACTTTAGAGCTTGCAGCCAGGCTACAGATACAGATTTGAGGTTCATCAATACACTGTTATGGGCAGGATGGGGTTGTGCCAGTCCCTCCTTCTTGGGGCAGGCACAGACCCACCCTTTCTAGGGCCTCAGCTCACACCCTGCTGGAACACAGGAAAGGGTTTTTAGTAGATTGAAAGAATAGACAGGAGTCATTTGGGGTGGTCATCCAATAACCATCCCATAGCAGTGGGAAGGGTTATTTGTCTTGTGGATGCTTCACCATGAGAGTGGACCAGGAAGGCTCATTTCCTTCATCCCATCTCAAGCTGAGGGAGACCCCCCCCCCTCATAGCTGATGGTCTTGACACCTCTGTCTATGACCGCCCACACTTGGGCTGGTCTCAAATTCTCAGATGAAAGAGCTAAGAGCGGAAGTCCTGGCCAGGTCTGACCCAGCTCAGGTAGCTGTGGGGGTGGCGTGGGGGCTGCCCCTATCACCAGCTTGGGGACCCCACAGCCAAGACCTCCCACCACGGCCTCAACCACAGCTGAGAGAGTCCTTCAAAAGGCCATCTCCTGCCACATGGCCTCGGGCATGGGTAGAGGACAGGCCAGGCCCCTGGGCCTCCAGCAGGGCTGACCCCACTCTGGCTGGCTCTGGAAATATGTGTCAGAGGCTAGCCCATTATTTTCCAAAACTCTGAGCCCACAGGGGCTGGGGCCTGGGGTTGTGTCTTTCTTTCCTCCATGTCCCACGACTGACCTGCTAGGTGTGGGCACCCTGCTTGGCATGTGGCCCGTGCTCACTAATGGGCTGCACCTTGGCTCTGTGCACAGGGCACTCAGCTGGGACAGGCCCACACTAGCACTTCTTGCAAATCATCTTACTGAACACTCAAAACAGCTCTACAAAAAAGAGTATTGTTAAGCCCACTTTAGAGTTGAGGAAAATGAAGTTTAGCTAATTAAGTGACCTGAGAGAAGTTACACCATGCAGTGGACTGAATGTTCCCCCCCAATTCATATGTTGAACCCCAATCTCAATGTGATGGTGTCAGGAAGTGGGGCCTTTGGGAGGTGATTAGGAGTAGATGAGGTGATGAGGGTTGTAAGAAGTGGCCAGAAGGAAGCTAGCTTGCTTCCTTTCTGCCACGTGAGGCCACAACGAGAAGGCAGCTGTCTGCAAACCAGGAGGAGGGCCCTCTCCAGAACCCAGCCACGCGGGCACCCTGCTCTCAGACTTCCAGCCTCCAGAGCTGTGAGAAATCAACTGCTGTTGTTTACAAGCCACCCGGTCCGTGGTAATCTGTTACAGCAGCCTGAGCCGAGACAACCCACATGTGGCCCTCTGGTCCCCACCCAGATGCGAAGGACAGATGGCAGGGCAGGACCCCTCGGCCCACCTCTCCTTCTTGGCCCTGTCCTGTCTCCTGGGGTCCGACAGAGGCAGTTAACCACCTGCAGGCCTTTCCCGTGTGGAAGGAGGCGGGCCTCAAGGTGCTCCCACGCAGGCCCCTCTCCCGCAGCCCGCTGCAGCCCTGCGAGCCCCACCTCGCACAGACAGCCCAGAGCCAGCACCCGAGCACCGGCCTGCACCCTGCCCAGCACGGGGGCCCAAACCGTACCTGAGCTTCTCACCCAGGGTGTAACCCTTCTCAGATGGCGTCACTACCCGAACTTCGTCTTCCTCCACTCTAGTTGGGCATAAAAAACCTCTCTCCTTTGAGCTGCTTTGAGTGCCCTACGCTCTATCACCCCTCTCACCCGTGGGCACTAAATTCACGCTCCAGGAGTGGCATAGGTCTGCCACCTGTGGGGCCTCCTACAGGCCTGGTCTCAGCTTGCCCAGCCTGAGCCAGGTAGAATCCGAATGAGAGGTGAGGGTGGGGCCAGTTTCCCGTGGCTCCTGGCGCCAGCTCCTCTTCCCCAGGCCTTGAGGTTCCCAGTCCACCGACCCTCATGACTGGCTTCTTACCCTCGCACACGTGAGTCCGGCATCCCTGCTTTCTGCCGCATCCCACCACCCACCTGCCCCGACTGGCT
The DNA here is from genome assembly GCF_021613505.1 of Equus quagga. Lineage (NCBI taxonomy): Eukaryota > Metazoa > Chordata > Mammalia > Perissodactyla > Equidae > Equus > Equus quagga. Next base: position 59,176,869 of record NC_060277.1, read on the forward strand.
CCCAGACCTCCACAGCGAACTCCCACCTCGGAGCCTTGGCACCAGACAGCCCAGAAGCCAGAGAGAAGCCCCAGATGGAGGCTCACCTCAGAGCAAAGTGCCAGCCCCCTGGGCGACCATGTTCAAGTCTGCACCCAGGCCAGGCAGGTGGTGGGCTTGGGAACCACCTCCTCACTCTTATCCTAGATGCTACTCTGAGAGCAGAGGCTTCCCTCACTCCTCTGTCTGCTCTGGCTTCCTGCCCCTGCCACAGTGGAATTACTTCCTTTGGAAGCTGCCGGAAACAGAAGAATTGGAGAAAAGACACCAAAACAGAGAGAAAAGCTGCAGTATGGGGCTGCCCCACCCTGCCCCTCTCCTTCCTCGCCATGGGCAGCTCTGGGTAAGCCAGCCTGGTGCCCAGCGAGGCCCATGGGCCAGCCTGGACCCGGGAGTCAGCAAGAAGAGGGGCAGATCCTCCTGTCCAGAAGGGGCTGAGCAGCGCCTGTGGAGCCTGGAGGGCCCAGGGGCTTTTCCTTCTCAGCTCCCGAAGCCAGGCAGGCAGGAGGCATGAGTAAAATGACACAGCCTCAAGAGGAATACAGCTGGGAGTGGTGGAGACTGAGGCAAATTGGAGAGCACCATGCAGGATCACTGCTAGACTTATATGACATCTTTGTGCAGATAAAAAGTCCACCTCTAGGTGGACACAGTCTTGCATAGTGCCCATAGCTTGGTGGGCAGAGAGATGGCTGGATTTGAACTGTCTCCCATCCCCCCAACCCCTGCCACCTCTGTGTTTGCATGTCTTTACGCAGGGTACAACCTACACAACTGTACATGGTGGCCCTAGCCCTACATAATAGGGGTGGCTACTCAGCTCCAGCCCTATAGAAATGAGAACTTCATGTTGCTGGAGCTTCCCATTTTTCAATAGAGGGATTGTGTGAAATGTTCTGATTTGTAAATATTGGCAGTAAATCTAGATTTAATCTGCTCTGTGGGCCAAACAAAACCTCTCCTGATGGTGCCAATATGCAGCCTCTGCCATGGATGCTGGGCCTCAGGACAGGGGGGCACATCAGGGCTGTCCTCTCGGGCCAGGGCAGCATCAACCAGCCCTTCTTTGGCACTGAGGTGCTCTGCCCAGAAAGGTGCCCACCTCACACCCCAACACCTGGCTGGCTTAGACCACAGCCGCCCTACCGGCTTGGGGCAGTGGATGTAGCGGGCCAGGCTGATGATGAGGTCGTGCGTGATGGGGTCCACCAGGTTCCGGAAGCTGGCGTAGCGGTACAGAACATCATCCAGCGAGGTCGACTCCATGCCTAGGTCCTGCAAGAGTGAAGGATGCCCGAGGTCAGGGCGGTCCTGCCCTACGCTTGAGTCCCGCCCGGTACGCCCTGAACAGCCCCCTAGAGGCAGCTCAGTCTCCCCCAGAGCCCCGGCAAGGGAGGAGACCCCCCTTCAAAGAGGCTTCTCAACCTGCAAGGAAGCATCTACAGAACACCCCCCAGGGGCCCAGGACAAACCCCTGTGGAGACAGTCTTCCCAGTTTATGGACCTCTCCCAAGACAGTCCTCCAACTGTCGCCTCTCTGGTTCCCCTGAGCATGAAGCCAAGGGTGGCTGCGCTAGTGGCTGCTTCTCCATCTGGGGCAAAATTTGGAAACAGCATATATAGTAAAATTCCCCTATTTTGTGCTCACGTATTGATATTTATTTGTTTTCCTATTGCTTCTGAGGACATGCTTATTGCTCCTTCTGCAGATGACCCAACCTTGATGTTCCTTTGCCTTGGGGGGGTTTCTGAGCTGTGGAGTTGAAAGGAAAAGCTGCTAGGCACCCAGAAGAAAAGCCCACCAGGGCTCCCTAAGAAAGGATATCCAGCGGGGTCCTCCTAATGGCAGGAGAGGGAGCGTGGGGGCAAGGGGCTCTGAGCGGGACTGGGGCAGAGGCAGGCACCACTGGGGTGGACGTTCCCCAAGCCTGCGGAGGGGTAGGGGGTTGGGGGGCACCACACACTGAGAGCCCCAGCCAGGAACCTCTGCAGAGATCCCTGCCCACCAGCAAGGGACCCCATGGGCTTGGCCAAGAGCAGTGACGAGTGTGGATTAAGACCCAAGGCCTTGCTCCAAACGTTCCGTGTAAGCTCCCAGGATTCTCACACAAGCCCAGGGAAGGGGCAGGCCCCCCAAACACAGCTAAGCTTGAATGTCCTACCAGGGAAGCCAGTGGGAGCTGGAAATGAGCTTAATTGCTTTAGAGAAGTCAAGAACTCTAGTTTTCTACCCTAGAATGCGGGACTGAGCGTCACACCCTCTATTTGTGAGAGAACATGGGTGTACCTTCCGTCTTTTCTCAAACCCCTCTGCCCAATTTCTGTAGGCCTTGGGTGGGGGCTGTGCTAGGGTGATTCCTTGCACAGACTAGGCAATGATGATGTTCCCATCCCAGGGAACTGCCCCCACCCCACCCTGAGGACTAAAGGGGCCACTGAGGGTGGGCAGATAGAGCAGGCACCACCCAGTTTTGCTGCCCTCTCCCTAAGCCCTGCAGGCCCACGAGCTGCACGCGGAGCCGCCCCAGCGCAGCCCAGAGAAGGGAGGCTCCCAGTCTGAGCTTCCAGGGCCCAGTGACCTGAGGACAGGAAACATGTAGGTGATTGGTGAGGCCTAAGCAGGGGTTTGCTCCGTCATTTCGGTGGGATATCCTGAACTTTTTAAAAGGCCTTCTTCATGTAGTTCTTAGAAATCCCTCTAAGGCAAGTAGGCTGGGCATCATTATTCCCAATTTACGGATGAAGAAACTAAACTTGTGTGTCAGAATCTTAGGAATGGAATGTACAGCTGATCACTATAGTTAACACTGCTGTATGGTATATTTGAAAGTTGCTAAGAGAGTATATCCCAGAAGTTCTCATCACAAGGAAAAAACATATTTTTTTATATGAGGCGATGGATGTTAACTAAACATTGTGGTAATCATTTTGCAATACATGTAAGTCAAGTCATTGTGCTGGACACCTTAAACTTATACAGTACCCCAATTATATCTCAATAACATTGCAAGAAAGAAAAATCACATGTGATAAAGATGTTAAAAAAAAAAGAATTTCAGGAATTGGGGGTATGGGCCTACGACCCAGCCTGGGACCAGGTTTGCCTTATCTACCAGTGGTGGTGAGCTGGGGAGGAGGCAGGCTGGAGGGCACAGATGCTGCCCTGTAGTTTGGTGGCTGACATTTCTGAAAGCAGAGAAGAGAAAGGGTCTTTGCCCACTGGGTCTGGAGGGGCCAGGACGCTGTGCCTCTGCCCTGCGGGGAGCCTCACTGAGCCCACACTCCAGCGGGGACTGTTAGGGGCACTTTGCTCCCTCCTCCTCGTTAGAAAGGGATGGGTTTCAAGCTTCATCGAGGACACCAAGGGGCCAGTCTCAGGGCCTTTGTTTTCCACTCGGCAGGAATGAACATCAGAGGCAAGCGGCCATGCCCTGCGCCAGGCTGCCCGGTTGCTGGAAAAATCTCCTGGGGTCCTAGATCCGGGGGCTCAAGGGCTGGTGTGGATGCACGTGGAGGGGAGCTTCTGAAGTGCTGGCTGCTGTGTTCTGGAGCTGAGGGCCTCTGTGGAACCAAGCGCAACCCTGCCTTGGGCCTCTGTTCCTGCCCTGGCTTGTTCAATCCCTCAGCCAGGGCTGCGTTCTGGGCAAGCTACCTAATGTCCCCGAGTCTCAGTTTCCTCATCTGTTAAACGGGGGCAGTGACCCTACATCACAGGTAGGCGAGCAGGTGCAAAGCCTCTGGCAGGGAGGAGGGTCACCAGCTCCTCCCGCACCCAGTGCCCTTCTTCTGCACCCCTCCCCCAGGAAGCCATCCCCACCCCCCTATCCAGTGCTTCTTAACCTCTTTTGGACCACAGACCCATTTGAGAATGAGACAAAAGCCATGAAAGCCTTTCTGGAAAAACCCAGGAGTCAGGGCAGGACAGGGAGCTTGGTGTGGAAATGAGCTTAATTGCTCTGGCCTCATGGCCAGCAGGGCATGTGGGAGCCACGGGGACAGGTGTGACCTCAGGACACTATCACCCAGTAATGTGCAAAAACACGGCCCTGCCCTCCCTGGGACAGGAGGGGGCTGGGCATGCAGGAAGGGGGAAGCTAAGGGCTCACTTCTAGGGTCTCAGAAAGCGAAGGTGTCAAAGGGCCGGAGGGCAGAGTTCAGGGGTGGCAATGGAGGGGCGGTTGCTCCCAAGGTCAGAGGCCAGATTTGTGGCCACTGGAGGAGGACAGAGATGGATTTACTTCCTTTCTTGTCTGTCATGCAGGCTGGGCTGCTCCTCTGCGGGATGTTGACTTAACGCCAGCTCCTCCCTCCTCCACTTTGCCCCCGTGTACCACTCTCCTTGGTGTGGACCCCTGCCCCACAACACAGGCCTGGTGGTCTCCTCTCACAGCCGTCCCTGCTCCCTGTCCCTGAATGCCCCCAGAAGAAGGCACTGGATTCTAGGCTCTCCCCAACCCCCAACTCTCTGTAAGTCTGTGGGCAAGAGACTTCTCTCTTGGGATCTGTTTCCCCATCTGTGAAACGGGCAGGTGAACCACACTAGTAGTGACACCAAACTGTGTTCCAAGATCTGGGGGCTGATGGTGACAAGAAAGAGGCCAGAGAGTCAGCAAGGCTGTGGGCCCACTCTTAGCAGAGCAGCACTACTGGCCACCCTTCAGGGAAAAAAAAGTAGTTCTGCTGCCACAGAAAAGTTTGAAGCCCCTTGACTGGATGATTGTTCTGTTTCTTGTGTTCCTACCAGCTCTGCCCTGTCTTCCTTTCCAGGCCAGTAGAGGCCATCCCATCCTGGGAGGACCAAGAAAACCCTGGTTGCTAACCCAGGAGGCTGGGGCAGGGCTGGGCAGATGCAAAATGTCCTTCCCCAGGGGGCCCCCTCCCTCCAGGGCCCCTGGCCCTCACCCTCACTCTGCGTGCCCAGCGTGTGGACAGTGGCTCCATCTCTCTGGGCTGCTGTTGTCTGGATTCATTTAGCTGTTGCTTGGGAGGGGCAGAGGGTGGGAAGGAAGCAAGGGGGTGGGGAGGAGGGTCTTCCCAGGAAGGCAGACGTGGCCCGCTCGCTGTGCTCTGGTAGCTCTGAATCACAGCCACCGCCCTCCCTGTGAATTCCAGCTGGGGTGGGGCTCCGGAAGGTGCCAGAGCTCCGGGCTACAGGGAGCTGCAACAAGGAAAACCAGATGGCGGCCGGACAAAGCCTGCTGCATATTTTATTGCTTTCTTTCTTTATGTGGACCCCACCTAGGCCCACGGAATGCTTGTACTGCTTTAGGACCTTCACACGTCCTGAGGACTGGGCCACTGCTGGCTTCCTTAGTGTCCTGGCCATGGTCCCGCCTCCCAGCCACTTTACTGGGGACGACTGTGTCACGACTTTGCACTGACAGCCTTACTGACACTGCCCAACAGGGGCCTCCGACACTCCACTCTGCCCCAGCTCCTAGGGAGAGACGAAGCGGGAGTGGACGAGCAGTGCCTGCTGCACACACGGGGAAGAGGAAGAACCGCTTCCACACGTGGCTCCCCTGGGCCGCCCCGGGCGCGGCTTTGGCCTTGCAGAGGCTGGTCTGCCTTGCAAATAGCACGCAGTGAGGAAAATCATGGCTTCCTCATTATGGGTCTAAATGGTGTCACCTCTAGGAAGTGTGCACGTGGACGGTTCCTCATCAGAACACCTAGGAACATCAGCAGGTGTGCCTGAGTCACCGCTGTGGGCAGCTTGGCTTAGTGTCACTGGCCAGGGACCAAGGGGGTCAACGGCCAGCACATGTCATCTTGAAGAAATGGGGCCCCCATGTTACTTGATTTGAAGGATGAGGTTTGGGCACTTGTTCTAATGGGAGGAAAGATGATGGGCCTGGAGGGAGGGGTATGGCTTTCAAAAAAGTGAGTAGAGATTCACATAGGAAGGTGAGAACAGCATTTCTCAAAGTGTGAAGGGGGCCCTTACGCCCCTTTCAGGGACTCTGTGAGGCCCTCTTTTCCAGTGACACATCAGCAAGATGCTACCTTTTCTTCATAGACCTCAACCAGAATAACCCAGCGCAAGAGACCCAACACAGCAGTGGCAGTGGTGCGAGAATCAGCTGTCTTCTGTTTGCCAGCCACACACGAAAGAGATTCACAAAACTGTGAAACAATGCCACACTTCTCACTAATTTTTTTTCTTTTGGAAAATACAGTTACTTTCATAAAAATTTCTTTCACATGTGAGCTTATTAATTTTAAATGAATGAATTAATAAATCAGAAAGTATTGATTTCTAATACAGTAAATAGCACTCATTAGAAATAACCCACATAGGGGCCAGTCTGGTGGTATAGTGGTGATGTTTGTGCACTCCACTTTGGTGGCCCAGGGTTCACAGTTTCAGAACTCCAGGTGTGGACCTAGCTTGTGTAGGGGAGGAAGACATTTCCTCCACCCACTCTGGGTTCTTCTGGCTGGAGAACGAATTAAATTCACATGAGACAGAATAACAGGAGAAAATTAAACAAAACTTTATAACATGTATACAAGGGAGAGGCTCAGGCAACCTGAGCAACTCGCCAAAATGGCTGAAGCCACCACCTTAAATATCATATTCAGCTAAAGGCAAAGGAGGATGTTGGGGGAGGAGGCGGAGTCGATCATGGGAGATTACCACACAAGTGCAGTAAAAAAGAGTCAGGTTATTATGCAGACTTGAGTCCTTGCCTTCCACATTGATAAGAGTTTCTAGAGATAAGGTCATCCCTCCTTCCTGGTATAGACAGGGAGACATCTTTACAGATGGAGAGTTCCTTTACAATGTAAATGTCTCTTAAGAAAGGGCAAGTAAATTCTACTTTTCAGAGTTTCTTTCCTGTCTGTAGTTTTTAAAAGTAACCAGCCGAAAATAATCCTCATGCCAAACAGACATATCTTGGGGTGGCCAATTCCAGTCCCCTATGCTTGTCAAACCACACTGTGGCAGCATCCCACATAAAACAGAGGAAGATTGGCATAGATGTTAGCTCAGCAAGTCTTCCTTAAGCAAAAAGGGGAAGATTGGCAACAGATGTTTGCTCAGGGCCAATCTTCCTCACCAAAAAAAAAAAAAAAGAAAGAAAGAAAAAAGAAAGGAAAGAAAGAAAAGAAAAGAAAAAGAAAAAAAAAGAACCCACATAAAGACAACCTCTTTGAGGTCCTCAATAATTTTAAAGAGTATAAACGTTCCTCAAAAAGTTAAAAATAAAACTACCATACGTTCCAGCAATCCCACTTCTGGGTATATATCCAAAGGAAATGAAAACAGGATATTGAAGAGAAATCTGAAATCCTACGTTCACTGCAGCATTATTCAGAATAGCCAAGACATGGAAGCAACCTAAGTGTCTGTCAACGGATGAGTGGATAAAGAAGATGTGGTACATATATACACAAAGGAGTACTATTCAGCCACGAGAAAGAAGGACATCCTGCCATTTGCAACAACATTGATGGACCTTGAGGGCATTATGCTACGTGAGATAAGTCAGAGACAGAAGGAAATACTGCATGATATCTCTTGTTTGTGGAATCTAAAAAGAACCGAACTTGAAAAAACAGACTGCAATGGTGGTTACCAGGGCCTGGAGGGTGGGGGAACAGGAGAGAAGATAAATAAATCCTGGAGATCTACTACACAGTGCAGTGGTTACGGACAACAAGACTGTATCAGCGACATTAAACTTGCTAAGAGGCTAGATCTCGATTGTCCCCCCACCAGAAGACGTGACAGTCACGTGGCACAAAGTGGGGTGGCTAATGCTGCGTCAGCAACCACACTGCAATGCAGATGTATTAGATCAATATATTGTACACCTTAAACTTACACCATGTTTTATAGCAATTATGTGTCAATTAAGAAAAAAGATTAAAAAAGAGTATAAAGAGATCCTGATACCAAAAGAAGTTTGAGAACCGCAGGGTTAGAGGAATGGGGTGCTCTGGGAGAAAGGGCACCTGAGAGCAGGGAACCAGGTTAGAGCTGGGGAGCCCCTGGAAAGGGCTGTCTGCCAGAGGCCTTCCCTTTGGGTCCTGGAGAACTTATACAGGACACACAGCTGGCTGCCTCTCTCCTCTCATTACCCTGACCCCTCAGAGTGGCTTCCTGCCCATGAAGATGCACCTTTGTGTCGTGGTGCCCAGGAGTCCAGGAGAGGGAGGCTCACCCCGTGTCCACAGCTGGTGTCTGGGAGAAGGAGCAATCTTTGATCCAAGGGGCTGGCCCCACACCAGTGAGCTGGCGCGTTGTGGACCCAGGACCCAGGGAGAGTCTGAGGGGACAACCAGGGACCTAGACAGTGGCTGGGGTGAAGGGTCATCAGGGAATTTTGACACTTGTCTGCCTGACAGCTCCTCCCCTTCTTGGCCTTTGTTGGTATAACTGGAGACTTTTAGATCCAGGTTACTGTTCTTACTGTTTCTGCATTCAGGTTTGGACACAGATTTGCAAGTCACCGGGACTGAGAGGGCATGCTGGCTGCCACTTCCCAGGCCTTCCTCACGACTGGATGCACACCTGTACGTCGTGCTCTTGCACTGCTGGAGAACGTAATCCAAAACGAGTTTTCCCTTGGAAGGAATACATGGCGGTTATTTTCTGAGCTCTCTCCCCATCTGAAAAATCCTTCATGCTGAAGCTGCAGCTGAACACAGCCTAGCTGGAGAGAAACTGCCTTCTAGACGCCAGCGCCTTACTCGCCACTGGGCTGCTCTTTGGTATTCAGCGCTGCAGATGGCTCTGAGGCTGGCTGCTTTTTCGTCTTCAGCTGCTTTTCTGCCCAGACGTCCATAGGACTGTCCTTGCCATAACCTCTAGCTGCCTCTTCTAGTCCCAGCACACTATCCCCTTCCTAGGACCATTAGTTCAACATATAGAGCAGCCTAAAAAGCAGTTAATATCTTTACGACAATCTCTCAAAGCTTTCAAAAGGGCATCCCTTCGTGACACCCCCCAACACTCCTAAAATCCCTTCCCTGGGTCTCTCCCACGACCCCAACTGTCTCTCAACTTCTCATCTCCACCCTGCAAACCCTCTCAGCACCCAGCCCTTCCTTTCCTAATACAAACTAACTTAACTTCTCTGGCTAAACCAGTTCCTAGATCAACGTCCCCCCACATCCCTTGCCCAGAAAATAACAAGTGTTGGAGAGGATGTGGAGCGACTGGAACCCTCATGCACTGTTGGTGGGAATGTAAAACGGTGCAGTCACTGTGGAAAACAGTATGGTGATTCCTCAAAAAATTAAAAGTAGAATTACCATGTGACCCAGCAATTCCACTTCTGGGTATATAGCCAAAGGAACTGCAAGCAGGGACCCAAACAGATATCTCTACACCCATGGTCATTGCAGCATTATTCACAATGGCCAAAACGTGGAAACAGCCCAGTGTCCACTGACTTCTATGGATGCACGGATAAACAAAATGTGGTATATGCATACAACGAAGTATGATTCAGCCAAGGAAAGGAATAAAATCTGACATACGCTACAGCATGGATGAACCTTGAGCACATTATGCTAAGTGAATTAAGTCAGTAATAAAAAGGTGATTCCACTTACCTGAGGTCCCTAGAGTAGTTAAATGCATAAAGACAGAAAATAGAAAGATGTTTCCAGGGGCTGGTAGGAGAAAGGCTGGGGAGTTTTTGGTTTTTTTTTTTTTTAGGAAGATTAGCTTTGAGCTAACATCTGCCAATCCTCCTCTTTTTGCTGAGGAAGACTGGCCCTGAGTTCACATCCGTGCCCATCTTCCTCTGCTTTACATGTGGGACGACTACCACAGCATAGCTTGTCAAGCAGTGCCATGTCCGCACCCGGGATCCAAACCGGCAAACCCCGGGCCGCCAAAGCAGAACGTGCGCACTTAACTGCTGCACCACCGGGCCGGCCCCTGGGGAGTTGTTTAACGGGGACAAGGTTTCCATTTTGCAAGATGAAAAGAGTTCTGGAGATTGGTTACACAACAATGTGAATATACTTAACGATACTGAACTGTAATTATAGTTAAGATGGTAAATTTTATGGTATGTGCATTTACAACAATTAAAAAAAAAAGGTCCCGAGACCCAGGCAGGCAAACACAGACAGCTTCCTGAGATAGGACGGACAGAAGAAAGAGGCATGTGCATCTGGCCATTTTTCTTTTCTGCCTGTCACACGTGGTTATTAAAAGTTTTTGTCACAGTGTGTCCAGGTGTGGATGTTTCCTTTGAATTTACCTTCAGTGTTGGGGTCTTTTCATCTACAAACACGGACCTTTATACAGCCTGTCTCTTCATCAGGAAACCCATGTGGCTCTCAGTGTCCTCTGAATTTATCTTTTTCACGTTCCTCCCCTTGCAGAGGGTCTCAAGTCCACCTTCCTGCCACCGATCTCACATTCTGCAGCGTCAGCTCCACATTCGCTGCTTCCAATAAGGAATCCGAACCAGCTAGCGCTTCATATCCTTGCAATTCCTACTTTCCTCATTAATCTCCCTTTCTCACCCTGTTGTTTTTTTTCCCATCTCAGTGTGGCCTCTTTTTGTGGCATTTTGTTCTTTTTCCACAAAGTCCATTTCTTCCGGAACCTGCAGTAGATCATTTTCAGAGGTCAGAGTTCAGCTTCCGTAGTACTTATCCTATGCCCAGGGTTTTTCCCCACTTGCTCACCCTTGAAGGAGGTGTGATCTAGTGAGACCCACACCTATCATCTGTCTAGTGTGACATTATGATTTATAATAATAAGCATATATTTGGTCTATGTCCCTGTTTCTGGGAAAAAGCTCCTAAGCCCTTGGTATTTCCTAAGTGATGACAGCGACAACTGCGTCTTTTCTTATGTTAATGAGGTGACTTTTGGAAAGCCCCTGGGTCAGCTAAGGATGCAAGCTGGTTGCCAGGGGAATCAACCATGTTATTAGGGGGCTGCAACTTTCAGTCCCACCCCCTGACCTCCGGGGAGGGGTGGGGGTTGGGGGTTGAGTTCAATCACCAATGGCCCAGGATTTAATCAATCACACTTATGAAACAAAGCCTCCATAAAAACCCCAAGAGTACGGGTTCAGAGAGGTTCCGGGTTGGTGCACACGTGGAGATGTGGAGAGAATGGCGCGCCCGGAGAGCATGGAGCTCCGAGCCCTTCCCCACACTTGGCCCTCTGCTTCTCTTCCGTGTGGCTGTTCCTGAGTTATGTCCTTTTATAATAAACCAGGAATCTAGCAAGTAAATGTTTCTCAGAGTTCTGTGAGCCACTCTAGCAAATTAATCGAACCCAAGGAAGGGGTCGTGGGAACCTCCAACCTATAGCTGGTCAATCAGAAGCACAGGTGACAACCTGGACTTGGGATAAGAGTCTGAAGGAGGAGGGGGCAGTCTCGTGGAACTGAGCCCCTTAAGCTGTGAGATCTGAGGCCATCTTCAGGTGGATAGCATCAGAACTGAGTTGAACTGTAGGATACCGAGCTGGTGTCAGCCAATTGCTTGTTGGTGTGGAAAACGGCACCCACGCATTGGAAGTGGTGACCGGAGTCTTGACCGTGTCCCACGGCTGCCTCCCTGGGTAAGAGCTGAGTCCATCACTTAGGGCTCTGGCTTGCTGAAGGCCGGCTCAGGGCCAAGACTCTGACCTTGGGAAGGGACATCTTCACCCACCCCTATGGCCTGGGTCTCCAATACTCGCAACAATGGAATCCACGGAAAGCTACAAAGTGTCTGTATCCCAGGACTCTTCCTGGCCCTGTTGAAGGCCGTCGGCCCTGCTGGACTCCTGGCAGTGGCTTCTGAGCTGCCTTCTATGAATGCACGTGGGAGGAAGTGGGCAGAGGGTGGAAGCAGGGCTCTTTCCACCCCAAAATGATCACGTGTGGGAAAAAGGCAGTTGCTTGACTTTCCAATTGGGGAAGTCCTCAGACTGAGGGAGAAAGGGGCATCCTCCCTTCCTTTGGCAGGTCTCGGATTCCTGAGAGGCAGGGGACCAGCTCCATCTGTCTTAGGCGAGAGAAGGTTCCCCCTAGACTGTCCACCTGTCTTTGTTTTCAGTGTTTTTCATCTTTGTTTTGGTGTGTCTTCTTAGGTATTTTAGGGGAAAGCTGGGGGAAGCCACATGAGGCTGCCAGGCACACACTATTTTAAACCACAGCCACCCCCTTCTCTTTTAAACTCGAGGTTTTAAACCCATTCCCAGAAGGAAGGCCCCGCGGGAAATTAGCTTGTACCTGTCTCTCTCCTCCAGGCATGACTCCACAGTTTCTGCAACAGAGCCGAGGCAAGGAGGGAGGCGGCAAGCTCTGAGTATTAACCGGCAGAGGCAGACAGCTTCAATATTGAAGCCAGCAGAGCCCGAATGTGCAAAGCTACTTAATGAGGTTGCAATCAAACAGTCCACCAGAAGGAAATTAATTATAGTCCAGAGGGCAGGCAGCAAGTGGAACAGGCTGCTGCTTCTCCTCTGGCTCTAGAACGCCACAGGCGGCTCCTCCTGAGGGAGGGGACACAGTCTGGACTCCCGGCCTCAGCTGGGGGGCTGGACTCCTGTTCCCGCCCCCGTGACATTCCGGCTTGCTGTCCAGGGGATTCCCAGGGGAGGGAAGGGCACTGTCAGGTGCTATGAGGGAAATGCAGCCCAAGGAAGCCACCAGGGAGAGAAGCCAGAACATCTTAGAGTGAAGGGGCCTGGTGCAGAGTCTAGGCAGCTGCTTGCTAAATGAAGACACCGGCCTACGAGGAAGGTGGGCAGAGTCTTAAAAGTGCCACAGGGAACAGAGGGAACACCTGGTGTAGATACACATGCCGGATGTGAGAAGCAGGTGTGGGGTGCACTGTCTAAACGGTGGCCCCCAAGACACGTCCACATCCTAGTCCCCGGGACCTGTAAATATTACCTCCTTTAGAAAAAGGGTCTTTGCAGATGTGATTAATTTAAGGATCTCAAGATGAGATCATCCTGATTATCCAGGTGGGCCCTAAATCCAACGATAGGTGTCCTAATAAGAGACACACAGAGAAGACAGCGACATGAAGATGGAGGCAGAGACTGGAGCAATGAGGCAGCCATAACCACCAGAAGCTGGAAGAGGCAAAGAATGCAATGCCCCCTAGAGCCTCTGGAGGGAGCACGGCCCTGCCGGCACCTTGATTTCAGACTTCTGGCCTCCAGACCCGAGAGAGAAGAAATTTCTCTGGGTCCAAGCCTCCTAGTCAGTGGTCACCTGTTATGGCAGCCCTTGAAACTAACATACCAGGTAAAAACAGAGGTGGCATTTTCCCCAGAGGATACACCAGGGAGAAAAGCTCAGGGTGTGTGGGCAGGGACCCTTCCCCTCCTTGGGCTGGTGGGGACCCCAGCCAGGGCCACAGCTGTGGGCAACGACGGACCATTATCGTTAGAAATCTGCTTGCTGTCTCTGCCAGCCCTGAGTCCCCTCTGGGTGCAGGTATCCCCAGCACACTCTGCTGTCTGCTCCAGAGGTGGGCCTGGCCTCATCAGAAACGCTTCCTGTAGGACCACCTGCCCTAAGATGGTTCTCAACTCATCATGAGAAAGGTCATTTTACAAGTAGTGAAGGGAATTGTGACACCTGCAACAATGCGGATGAACCTTGAGGACATTATGCTGAGTGCAATAAGCCAGATACAAAAGGATAAAGACTGTATGATTCCACTGGTATGAGGTACCCAGAGGAGTCAAGTTCATGGAGATGGAAAGTAGAAGGGTGGCTGCCAGGGGCTGGAGGGAGGGGGAGTTTAATGGGGACAGAGTTTCAGGTGGGGAAAATGAAGAGTTCTGTAGATGGATGGTGGTGACGGGTGCACAACAATGTGAGTGTGCTTAATGCCACTGAACTGTACCTCTAAAAATGGTAAATTTTATGTTATGTATATTTTACTACAATAAAAAAAACAAGTGGTGAGCTCATAGTCATTGGAAGTATGTAAGCAGCGGGGAGATACTCATCACTCCGCACTGCCGTGGCAGGATTTCTGTACCATGAAGGAAGGTAGACACTAAGGAATCTTCCTTCTGGCTCCCTGTGATTCTCATCATTAGCATGACCTTGGATGCAAGCTCCCCGAGCCAAGGGTGTCGAGGGGGTGCACCATCTAAGACGATGCTGCTAATAGCTGCAAGAGGTGGGGCCCTGAGGAGAGGAAGAACAGGGAGGGAACTCTGAAGGAATCAAGCAATAAATAGAATCTAATCCAGCGATGAAGCCGCCTGGACGGGGGAGGAGGAGTTTGGGGGTGGGGGAGACTGAGTACTGGAGAGGGAGGGAACAAGTAACTCCAGTGAGTAATGAGTAACTTGAGTAACTCGCCCGCGGGCGGGAGAGACCACCCACTGGAGGGGGGGGAAGGCGCCTGGGCCCCAGCTACCATGCCCCGGGCTCATTTGCTCTGAAGAGGTGCACTGCTTCCTCGAGACAAAGTCCTCGAGACAAAGTGTCCTTAACCCAGAAAGGGCTGAATTAACCCAGGAGTTACTGAAGTAAATCGACCTCAGATAAACTTAAGAATGTATCAGTCTGGTATTTCACACATATCTGTAACGTTTGAGGTCTATCAGAGTACCCAACAGATTAGCCTTCAAAGTCCAGTTTGAAATTGGCTTATGATTTTTGGCTGAGTTTGTGACGGTTTTTGAAATTTTAAGAGAACTTAAAATTCACCCTATTCATAGCTTAATTTGTTAAATTTTAAGAACTGTTTAGGAACTTGGGAAAGTCTTGTTTTTTAGGATGGGTATTTATAAATGTAAGAAAACCAGATATGTTAAGTTTGTAAAATCACTGATATTTAAAGAAATTTAGTTAATGAAGTCATAAGACCCCTATCCTTAAATGTGATTGTTTAAATCTACTAGATTCATAAGCAGAATAATGAAATTTGTAAGTTAAACTTAAAATCTTAGGAAACACTAGGCTTTAAATTTTCCACTTGAATATATTGAAAAGTAACTGAGAAAACCCAAGTAGCCATAAGTACTCTGTGTATGTGTGGTGTGTGTGTACAGACATGCCACCAAGAACACCAAAAACCTCCCAAGGACACAATTATGCAGATGACGTGCAGGAGGGGCAACTCTTACTCTGTGATGGGGGCATGGCGCCCTGGAGGATGGCTACTGAAGTGAGGAGCCAGAGGCACACAGCTCAGACCTGGAAAATACCCAACAGCAAAGCTAACTCACAAGTCATAAAAGTCACCACCACATGGCCCTTTCCCTAAAAGAAACACCCCACAGCACTGGAGCCCTGTGTGACGGTGAGGCCTCCTAGACCCCCTGCCGGTGTCCAGGGTGACTGCTCGGCCCCTGGTTGCAGCCTTGGACATTGCCTCTTGAGGGCAGGCTGGCTCGGCGTCCACCACCCCCACAGGCCTGGAGCTGGCACCCAAGGGGACGCCCAGGAGTACTGGGCTAACTTGACACCAGCCTGACACTACTGGTCAGGGCCACTCTGCAGAGGTCAGAGTCAAGAAACTGCTGATAGGGGCTGGCCCCATGGCTGAGTGGTTAAGTTCGCGCACTCCGCTGCAGGCGGCCCAGTGTTTCGTTGGTTCGAATCCTGGGCGCGGACATGGCACTGCTCATCAAACCACGCTGAGGCAGCGTCCCACATACCACAACTAGAAGAACCCACAATGAAGAATATACAACTATGTACCGGGGGCTTTGGGGAGAAAAAGGAAAAAATAAAAATCTTTAAAAAAAAAAAAAAAAGAAACTGCTGATAGAAGTCACTGGCCACCCACTGCCCCCTGCCCAACTCGGCCACCTGGCTACGGGGCAAGGAGCAAGAGGCAAGGAGTGGCCTCAGGGCTGCTGTCCCCACAGGGGCGGCTTGTGACTCTCCTTCTCCTCCAAGGCCACCCAGCCCCTGCAGGGTTTTGAAGTGAGGCATCCCAGCAGGCTGGCACTCCTTAATCGTGACAAGTGGCCTGCCTTCCCCTCCAGGATGCAGCAGGCTGGCTGGTGGCTTTGCTCGACAAGGGGCTTCATGGCTGCGTGTTGTTTGTCTTTTAACTTTGAAGTCTTTAAAAATGACACCCTCTGCATGAAACAGGCCTCTGGAAACAGATGCCTGGCCGTTGCCAAGTGTAAATTTAATTAAAATCCAAGAAACAGCAGTAGCAACAAATAAATACCAGAAGGATGCTTTCTTTTTAAAAAAATATAAAGTCAGCTGGGAGGCGTAGCAGGCCTGAGGAGGGTTTGGTCTGCTCCCCGTGGTGACAGCTCCATCCAGACTCTGCTCAGGGTGGGGCCAGGAGACTCCCCAGGTCCCAGTGCTGGGTTAGACCCTGAGTCACTGTGTGGCCCGGGCAAGCCACCCCTGCACGCCCCAGCTACAAGAGGATTGCACCAGTTCATTCTTCCTGAAGAGTGGGCGGAAAGCAAAAGAGGTCAGCAGAAGATGGCCTTGGACCACAGAGGTTTGGAACACAAAGAATTCAACAACCATTTCCTTTCTCCTGTTGGACGTTTTAGCTACTGTGCTTTATCTCTGAAAGTGTGGTGGCATCTGCACTATTTCCCAAACTTATTTTCCAAGCTCCTCCCCACACCCCCTTCCATAGCATCTTGTGGGACTGGGATTCCACAGAAATCTGGGGTCAGAGGGTCCCTGAGGTCCACCGGCTCCTACATTCCACAAATTCTCAGCACTTTGTCATCGATCCCAGCACCCTCTTGATCTTTGCTTGGGAAATGATCTGAATCAGTCGTTTATGCCTTCTGGAGAAGGCATTTAAGCCTCTTTGTCCCTCTTTGTGGTAAATTTTGTCCATTTTAAATGGAAGGTTTGGTCTGTTGTCAAAGGAGCGGCAGGTATTACAAAGCTGGAGGCGCGACTGAAAGGTTCCTTCCAGCTCCCCAGAAACCTGCTTTCCAAGGAGGACAGACTTCACGGCAGCAGCCCATTTCTCAGATGGAGAAGCTGACGACTGGGGGGTTGTGTCACACAGTGAGCCAGTGGCAGGAACAGGAGGACCCCAGAAGTTTCTAACTGTCTCTCCCAGCCACCAGCCCTTGGAGGACAAGTGTATTAGTCAGGGTTCTCCAGAGAAACAGAGCCGATAGGGTTTGGCAGGGGGTGGGAGGGGAAGAAAGAGATTTAAGGAATCGGCTCACAGGACTGTGGGATCTGGCAAGTCTGAAATCCGTAGGGCAGGCTGGCAGAACTCCTTCCAATTTTTTCTCTCAAGGTCTTCAACTGATTGGATGAGACCCACCCACATTATGGAGGGT
Source organism: Equus quagga (assembly GCF_021613505.1). Lineage (NCBI taxonomy): Eukaryota > Metazoa > Chordata > Mammalia > Perissodactyla > Equidae > Equus > Equus quagga. The sequence goes on from NC_060277.1 coordinate 59,194,141, forward strand.
CATTGGCTCTACTCAAAGTCCATTGATTTAAATGTTAATCTCATCTAAAAAATACCTTACAGTGACATCTAGACTCATGTTGACAAAAAACTGGCTACTATGGTCTAGCCAAGTTGACACACAAAATTAAGCCTCACCACACAGAGGGTCTTCACCACTTTCTATCTCTAGGTCAGAGGCAAGGCCCAGGAGAGCCTCCAAGACTCTGGGCGAGCAGAGATGAGTCACACTGGACAAGGAAGCCAGCTTGAATCAAGCCACTTCTAACTCCAGGAAGGCAGCGGTGCAGAGGGAGGAGGAGGAGGAGATCCCCCAGGATCTGCGGTCGTGGGCAAGGCCTTGCCTGCGCCTCCATGCTCAGCTGATTTCCCCAGGACCTTTCAAATCAGAATCAGCGAGCCGGACGGCCTGTTACTATGGAGCTGCATGTCATCCTCCGGGCAGTGCAGAGAGCAGGAGCTCGCGCAGGAAAGGAGCCACAGATGCCCTCTCCGAGGACTTCCCAGCAGGCACCCCAACCAGGTGGAATTTTCCCCATCTCAAGGCCCTGCTCCTCCTCAGGGCCTCACTCTCCCCAGAGACAGAAGGAATGGGTCACAACCAGCAGAACAAGAAGGAACCAGTGAGACTTAAAGGCTGCAAAGGAAGAGGTGAGGCCAGGGTCCTTGGGGACGGGGCGGGCGTTGCCTGGTTTCTGGGAGGTCACTGAGTTTGTCCACAGCTTTGGGGGACCCTGGGAGGGAGAGGTTGGAGGTGGGGGTGGGAGAGGTGAAAGGGCAGCCAAAGGCCCAGTGAAGGTCCAGGGCTTTCCATCCCAGCATCTCTGGATTCTGCCTCCAGGATTTCCCTCCGTGGGCCTCTTCACTCAAGAGCACAGCCCAGGGGGAACACGCGGGGGGCGCTTTGTCCACACCTGCTCTCACATTCCCAACCGGCTGCCCTTGCTCCTTTGGGTTTCCTGACCAGCCCTTGGCAGTTTTCTAAAACAGTTCTGCTAATTCCATCCCAATACCCCCTCTCCTCTTCAGGCCTGACCCCTCCAGCTCCCTCGTGCCCCCATTTCTCTCAGAGTGCCTTCTGCTGGGTCTTGGCTCGTGGACCAGCCTCTCTGAGACGTATCATACTAAAAACATTTCTATTATTCTCGCCCTGCTTGACTGGGCCGATTCTCAGCCAGCAGGCGATCTCTGGAGAGAGAGGATTCTTGGAACCCACTGTGTCGGAGTTGCCATATGCAAGAACCGGCCCCCTCCGTGCTCCTGGTGGTCTCCGGGCGAGAGCCATCTGGAAACCCCACAGGCAAGATCATGCCTAAAAGTGCTTTTACCCCACTATTCCACAACTCCAGAAAAAAGTGAAAACACAGGTCTGCACTTGAGAATAACAATAAAAGTTCAGAAGACCAGCACATCCTAGGAAAATTAAATCGAATGGAATTATTTAGTCTGGAGACGTGGAGGTTATTTACAGGGGGTGGGAAGCATTTAGATCTTATTTTCCCCAGAACTGGTAAAGGCAGGAATGTAAACAGTCTAGGAAGCTGGAGGGGAATTCCTGGATCCCTGGGGGTCCAGAGCCCATGGGATCCCAGCAAGGAAGGACACCATGATGCCCCTGCTGTGCCCTGGTGCTCCCGACTGGGCTTGACTCCAGACTCACTCAGGACGTCTTCAATTCCATCTGACACCCTTTGAGAGGCAGGAGTATTGAGACAGAACCTTCTAGAAGAAGATGCCCCACTGCTTTAGCTCCCTGATTCAGGAGGAAGAGGGCAAGCATCTGGCTCAGAGGCAGAAATCATGTCCTGGCTGACATTTCACTGTTCCCTGCCTTAGGTGATCTTGGAAGGCCATTCCCAAGGAGATGGGTGGGAGAAGTCATGAAGCTCCTGACTGGCCTCAGCTATAAAGACTCTGATCTTTGGTGCACTTTCACCAAGACTGCCAAGTACAGCTGTGTAGGATGTGTACTGCACAGGGTGTCTGGGTAAGGCTGAACTCACCAAGCCTTGACTCTGGCCCTGCCAACCAGACAGCCATCGTCTTCTACTTCTCACAAAGGCACTGTATGGGGTTGGAGCTACCCTGCATCTCACTGAAGGAAACTGAGGTGATAAGTCATCCTTGGGTCACCTGGACTCACTCACTGAATGGCCTCCACCTCCAAAGTCCTTGGCTTCCCTAGGCTGCCAGGAGCAGAGGCACGGCCAGGCTCTGATCTGAGGTCAGTGAGCTCACGAAACAAGCACCTTACTGGGGCCACCTTCTCTTCAGGTCACGGTCCTGCTCTCTGCTTCCTCCAACCTTAGTTCATCTTAGCTACTGCTGTCTCAACATCCTACTTTAAAATACAAACTGTTGAGAAGGTGCCACTTAGAGAACGTGCTCAGGGGAACAATGCTCCGCACTCTTGCCCTCTCCTGAGGTCTGGCCTGTGCAACCTCCCGCTCCTGCCAGTTCATACAACAGGGAAGGGGCAGCCAGAGTTCCCTGCCATGTGTGGACTCCCAGAGCCCTCCCTCCATCATGTCCCTAAGGATGGGACCCGAGCCACCTGCCCCAACCTGAGGAAGCTGAGAAAACACCGAGTTATTCACTGGGACAGATCGAGGCCTCACTTCCAGTGCTTCTCTGGGGATCACTGGGTAGGATAGGGCTTCAGGAGACGGGGACCTGGTGCCAGTCCTGTGTGACCTGTACAGACCACGGCACCTCCCTGGGCCCCTCTGCACATCCGGGGAACTCAGCTCTGATGCAGGCTTTCTCACCAGAGGGAAGCATGTGAGCCCCTTCCCCTCCCTCCAGCTCCTCTGGGAGGCAGAAGGGGCAGCTCCAGCCCCCTTGGGCCTCTAAGGACACTTAACCCCCAGCCCTGCCTGTCCTCTGGTGACTGGGACCCAGGACCACTGCCAGGAGTGGGCCAGTGAGACCACAATATGCCATATGGTCAGGCAGCCCATTAAAAAGCCTGAGGCAAGGGCCGGCCCAGGGGCACAGTGGTTAAGTTCGCACATTTTACTTCGGTGGCCTGGAGTTTGCTGGTTCAGATCCCAGGTGTGGACATGGCACCACTTGGCACGCCATGCTGTGGTAGGCATCCCACATAGAAAGTAGAGGAAGATGGGCACAGATGTTAGCTCAGGGCCAGTCTTCCTCAGCAAAGAGAGGGGGATTGGCAGCAGATGTTAGCTCAGGGCTAATCTTCCTTAAAAAAAAAAAAGGCCTGAAGCCTAGGTCAGCAGCTGGCACAGGTGGGCCCAGAGTTCCCCCCCGCCCCCCTATGCTTCCTCCTCAGTAGCCCTTGCTCTCTCTTGCTGGCTCACATGCCTGGTGAGGAAGTGACCTCCCACAAGAAGGGCATGAGAGCCCTAACTAAGAGATTATACACCAGTCTTGGCAAACACCTCAGTCGTGCTGGGCTTACTGCAGGAGACCGGAGCTTACTCAGTACCCGGGCCCAGCAGGTGCAAGAAAGGAGGACACCCCCAGGGATGGCCGGCCCAAGCAGGCGTCTGAGGGCGGGTGGGCCAGAGTCAGGCACTGTCAGTTGTGTTGTCCCTGTCAGGGTAGGTCGGGTTGGGTGAAGTAGCCTGGCATTCAGCAGTGGAAGGGAGAAATGCCTGTCCCCGTCCTGCACTGGAGCCACGGGGACAGGCCCCTGGGGCAGCGGGGCGAGCAATTCTAGTCTGACCACTTACCAAGAGTGAAAATCAGAAAGATAGGTTTTGTTTCCCACTGGGATTCCTCTGGGACCACAGGAGCCTGAACAGCCCCCCAGCTGACCAGAGCCCTCCCTCCTCAGCGGCACCTGCAGCTCCTGTCCCCTCCTCCCCAACCCTGGCCATGGTCTACACACAGCTCTCTCCACGATATGCAGCCGTGGCTCCGTGGGCCAGGTCTCAGGCAATGCAGAGGCGGGTGCTGAGGGGGAGGGCCAGGCAATGGAGAGGGGTATGAGGTGGCAAGGGGCTGCCAGGTGTGCTGGGCCAGACAGGTCCAGGTCTGGGGCGGTGGGCTCTCATGGCCCCAGCACCATGGGAGGGAATCCTGCCGCTCTTTGTCGGGCTGAGGCCAGAGCACCCGGTGGCAGCGACTGCATGCTCAGAAGTAAGGGCAGCAGGGGCTGGGGGTCGTAGGCTGCTGCCTTCCCAGGCCACAATCTGGGCTCCCTGCAGGTGGGTGGTGTGCTTGAGTGGGCAGGGCTTCCGGTCTCCCCTTGGGGTCCTACCCCTTGCCTGGTGGCCCTCAGTGGGAGAGGGGTGTCCCGCAAGCCTCCTTGGGCAGCCTGCAGCTGTGGGTGGTAGCTCCACGGGGAGAGCAGCTGTGAGGTGGGGGCAGAGTGCCTGGAGGGGGCACAGAGAGAGCTGACACTCCCTGCAGGGCACTGGTGTGCTCCAGGGGAACCCTGGGCTGAGGGCAGGCAACTGGTATGGACAGCAGAGGGGCAGGCCTGGGCACCTGGGCTGCTGGTAGGGGCCACTCAGGGCAAGTGAGGCAAAACCCCAGCTGGGAAGTGGGAAGGGTTGGCTCCCTGCAGCTCCCAGGCTCAGCACCTGTGTCTACCTGGGAGCCCCGTGGGAGAGGAGCAGTTCGCATAGCAGCCAGCATGTGTGCTGTGTGCCTTGCACCTGTGAATGGCCCCCCACTGTTGTCTCCTACTGTCACTCCTCTGGCTCTCTGCCCAGCCTGGCTACTCTGTATCCGTGGCCAGAGTCAATGGCAGAGCCAGAATCTGACTGGCTCTGTCTGGCTCTATAATCACTCACCACCCATCTACAGCACCGGCTGCCCCTCTGACACCTTCTAGTGATGGACATGGTGGCAGGCTCTACTTTTCCCAGTTTTTCCAACCCGCGCCATCCACCTGTGGGTGCCCATCAGTGTCTGTGAATGAAAGAACCAAGCACTAGCATGGCCAGGTAGCAGAAGGCACAGGGCAGGTCTTTGCCTTGAGGACAAAGACCCCTGACGCCCTGCCTGAGCTGGGAGGCCTGGGTCTCCATGGGCAGGAGAGGCACAAAGCAGGGTGGGCCTCGGGAGAGGGAGGGGGGAGAGGCAGATGTGAGAGGGGCCAGGCAGCCTCCACAGGGTGGAGGGGGAGGAGAGAGAGCCTGCGATGAGGCCGACGGGCAGTGGGACCCAGGAGGGCCCGCCCGAGGCTGGAGACAGGCCTTGTTCTCCTCCCTGACACCCTGGGTGAAGGGCCCACGGCTCCCAAGACAACACAGGGTCTGTCAGCACTGGCCTTGCTCATGTGCTGCGGCCTGGAGTGACGAGAAAGTCTGCAAGCTCCTCACTCTGGCTTCTGCCCCAGAGCTGTGCGACTTGGCCTTCCACCCTCCTCTGTCCCACCAGGGGGGTCAGCTAGGACCGCTGTCAGCACGGCAGGCTGGCCTCCGCAGCCTGGAGAGCCAGTGTGCAGGCTGAGTGTGGACCAGCCCCAGGGCCTTGGGGTCTGCATCACACTGGAAGCCCCTCTCCCTGTGCCCCGACAGGGGACAGAGGAGTGACTTCAGGGCACGAACGTGAATCCAGCTCAGGGCCTGGAATAAGTGACCACCGCAGGAAAGAATGTGTCTTTCTGAAGCCACAGGAGCCTGGTGGAACCTGAGTGGTGACAGAGAACCTCAGTGCTCATCTCAACCACACACTCCTGAATTTTGCAGATGGGGAAACTGAAGCTGGAGAAGGGACGGGGGCAGGTTGGGGTCTGAGCTGGAACCAGAACCGAGGCCTCCCGGTTCACAGCGAAGGCAGCCACCGCCACGGCAGAGCTCTTACCCTGGGCCATGCCGAGCGCTCGCACGGCGCTGGCCTCTCGGATGCTCGCAATCCCTCTGTGTGGTAGGGGACAATTATTACTACTGTTTTCCCTGTTTGGTTGCCTGGTGCCTCCCCAGTGCCTAGAAGAACAGGCCCTAGATGGTGAAACACATGAATTAATTCCTACTGTCTTATTTTGGCTCCTCTGTATTTTCTCGTTTTCCTATAATGATTATACGCTGCTGTTATAAATGTTTTTAAAACCCCGCCATTTTTTACTTTAAGCAACATCCTGCCGACCTAACAAGACTATTTAAGGAGAAAAATAAACATGGAAAATGCTTTATGGAGCAGAAAGCAATGTACAGACGCAAGGGGTGTCTCCAATGCTGGCCCTCCCACCCAGGGTGCCGGGCCGCCAGCAGACAGCTAAAAGCAGCCGGCACCTCCTCTCCACCACCACCAACTGCTTCCAGTTCCCATGGGTCCCAGAGCCCCTTCTTCCTGCCATGAAGGCTTGGGGTGGGGTGGGGGTCCAGAGGGAAGCTGACCAAGGTTGGGCAGAGTAACAAGAGACAACAAGTCTGCTTCTCACCCAGGGAAGGGAGAGACACAGAGAGAAACACACAGACCCAAAGAGAAGCTGCAGAAAGCAGAAGGCAGAGGGGCAGAAAGACAGGCAAGGACATGGAGGATAGAGCGGGGTAGGGATAGCTCTAGAGGCGGGCACGGGCCTCAGGCCCAAAGTGAGGCACCTCTGCAGGCAGACGCACTCTGACACTCTCCACCCTCAGCGGGACTCCTGCGTCTATCCTGGTTAAGATAAAGTTAGAAACATCAAAATGCCACATCCCTTTGAGCAGCAGCCGTCGGCAGAACTCCATATGGCTGCAGCAGCCAGGAGTTTGAGCTAATAAAAGTTAAAAAAAAAAAAAAAAAAGCTGGGAAATGCTCCCGGAGAGCCACGTGGGCACTGCTCAGGGCCAGTGGGTGGGGTGGGTGGGGATGGGGAGGAGAGCTGGGTCCCCACCCCTGCTCCGAGTGTCAAGGTCACTGTTATCATGAGAACAACCAACTCTGTAAGTGACAGCACACCCAAGATACAGCCACTGAGTCTGCCGTTTTAGACAACTGGGCCCCTCTCCCACCCCTCCAGTTTCTCCTAATGAGAAAGGATATGATACAGCCAGCAGGGGCCAGGAGATGGAGCACAGAGGAGGAGTGTCATTTTTCTTATAGGTCACCCACAGTGCGGCTCTTGGTAGGGGGGCAGATGGTTGGCCGAGACCTCCACTATGGGGAGGCGATCTTCTCAGATATTGACGCCACTCCCTGGGCATCACACTGGGGAAGGCAGACAAAGACCCTGATCACCTGGACAACCCTTCTGCAAAGGTGGCTCTCACCTGCTGGAGGTGTTGGGGGTGCAGAGAGCAGCCACCAGAGCCCCGAGAATGGGGAAAGTGATGGCACTGACTCTGAGGGTTACTGGAAGGGTGACCTGCTCCTCTGCTGGACTGAGAAGCAGAGCCAGACTCTGCTGGCTTCTGAAAGAGACACCTGGGGCGGTGGCCAGGAGGAAGTGTGCCCGAGGGGAGGTTTAAAATTCAGCATAAGGATTTCTTGAAAACCCACTGTGCCCAGTATAGGATCTAGGGCCTCTGCCCAAGAAAAGCACACATGGAATTGAAATGACACTGGGGGAAGTGGAGAGAGGGGTGCACCAGTGCACCAAGGGGGGTTACACCAAGGTGGGGGTCCACTGGTGGAGCCCAGGGTATAGTAGGAGCTGAAGATAGAGAGCAAAGCAGCTTCTGGTCATCTCCGAGGAGGTGGGTATTTGTCCCAAAAAGAAGGACTCTACCTCAACAGACCTGAAGTCAGGATAGCCAGCCCAGCCCCATGCCCTGCCATCACGCCTGGCCATACAGATGCTGCCGTGTCCCTGACCCTGGAAACCAGTGAAGCAGGCCCTGGCATGAGATTCCTTCTGCATCTTCATCACTGGAAACACCTGCATGCAGCCCAGTCAGAGAGCGGTGGATTTTAAAAAGGAAGGTTTCTCTTTGTGGCTGGAACAAACATGATTCAGCACAAGCAGCAGATCAGCAATGTGGAGACCAGGCTCTCCTGTCAGGCTCCGCTCCCTTCCCGCTGCTTCAGCAGAGGCCCCAGACTGCACCTGCCGGATGGGATCCCCCGATGCCCACAGAGGCCGGGCACCATGCCACTCCTCTCTCCAAGAACACCACCACCTGGCAGGCTGCCAGGAACAGCCAAGCCCCAGGGACAATCGTTCCCAGGAATCCAACCACGCTGAAAGCAAACTCACCAGATCTCACGAGCGTCCTAGCAAGCCTGGTAAATAAGCCCCCAGATGCACAGCTGCAGCCGGGGACTCAAGTGCTTCTGAGGACACACTGTGGCCGCGGGGGCAGATGCAACTCTTCACAGCACACCGACTTACTAAGGATTGTTGCAGGCCTGCGAGTGTTCAACATCGTGCCAGGGACAACAGTAGTGGTGGGGTCTCCACCTTAAGGAAGCATGTGACTTGGTCTGACAAATGAAATGGACATCACAGGAAAAACTGTGTACAGGTGATTAAATATCGCCCAGTGTACGGGCCCTAACAGGCAGCTGGATCTCAGAGCCATGGGCTGACGTGGCCAGGAGGGTGGCCTTGGAAAGGTAAGGAGCATTCCGTGGAAATAAGGAAAGGCACTCCAGGTGGAGGGGGAACGAGATCAGGGCCAAGGGTGGCGGAAATTCTTGCTCAGTGTCTGGTGGCCTTCCAACCTGCTCGCCTGAAGAGATTTTCTTAGACGGGTTGTTGGAGGAAAAAGGCGACCTTCAAAGGTCATTCTGCTCATCCTTCTGTCTCCAGGTAGGAAAGACTTGTCCAGTCTCCAGGTCCCCAGGGACCCTCCAAGTGCTTGTCCATTATCTTGCCCCGCTTGGAAAGCAAGTCGTCCTAGGTCCTGGAGGGTTCTTTTTTGCATTAGCTGATGTGGCTTCTGCTCCCAGGTATAGAATAAAGCCAGCCCTGCCACCCTGGCCGCAGCAGACTGAACCAGAAGTCCATGCGCAAGCCACACCACTGGGTAGGGCTGGGCAGGCTAACACTGAACAGCTCTGGCCAACAGGGCTGCACCATACTGAGTGGCAGTAAACCAACCTGATCAGACCTTCCTTATGGGAAAGCAGGGAGGCGGGCAGCTTCAGCCTGGTATATCCCAGGAAAACTGGTCCCTTATTCCAGTGTTCCATGAAGCTGGCCAACTACCCAGTCTGGGGTTTGGGGGACTCAGAGAAACTGCTGGGCGGAGGAGATGACGCCTCACCTTCCATACAGCCCAGCATTCGCTCTCTCTCCATGGCTAAAGGTTACTTCTTCCCCAGGGCTTCTTAAAGATGGCAAACCTGACCCCAGGACTTAGGGAGAGACATCTGGGCAAGGGTGAGGCCTGCAGGAATGGGGTCCAGGGAAGGGGAGAGGAGGCCTCTTCTCTCCACAGCTGGCTTCTTATATTCCCATGAGCACCGCCCCAGACTGCTTCTGAACTTGTAGTCAGCTTTTGATGCAGACTGAGCCCTGGCCAGGTAGACAGAATCCCCAAATCCTGGGCCCAGCCTGGGAAAGGATACCTCTTGGTACCCCTGCCCATAGCCTGGCCAGACGCAAAGTAGGGCAGCTTCTCCTGTTTCTTATCATCACCGCCATGAGAAAGTGTCTTGATTGCAGAGTCAACTGCAATTTCACACACTTTGTAGCCTTTGCTCTGCTCGGTACCCCAGATACCCTTTGGGAAATGAGGAAACACAACTTGGAGAGGTTATCTGCTGGGTCCAAGGTCAAAGCAGACTGAGGACCAGAAGGCAGGCCGTCAGAGCTGACTGTTGGCCCAGGCTCTTCTCATGATTGCACACTACTCCTAAAAGGAAGGGGACTGCTCTCTGCTCCTTTAAGGCAGCTTCCTGGCATCCTGCCTGCCCCTCTGGCTGCAGCTCAGGATCATTCACAACAGGAGGCCTCCTGATACTTCCCCAGCAAGTGACAAGCACAGACAGGCTGGAGATGCTCCAATCAGGGAAACCACCCCCCAAATCTTAGATGAGAAAGAAGGGCATTCAGAAGAAGTGGCACCAGCAGCCACCATGAATTAAATACGTGGTCCCGGAGTCCCTGTTTCCATATCCCGAGCCCGTAGCAAGTCACACAGCAGGGGGGAGGCACGGCACCACACTGGAGCATATTCTCATCTTGGGGTCTGTGAACCCTCTGAAATTCTTGCAAGATTGTGTATGTTGGTGCATTTGTCTGCGAATAGTGTCCAGGGTTCTTTCAGGACCATAAAAAGCTCAAGGACTCACAGAGGTTAAGAACCACAGGGACTGAGTATCTCAAGTCCCCTCCAAACCAGGGCTCTGGACACATACAAATCTGGCAGCCAAACATACATTATCAGACACAGGAGAAACTGACATGCAAATGGGCGTGTCTGTTACTCTCCTAGCTGCTATTACTCTCAGTCTGTTCCTGTTCATCGACGCCCACACCATGGGTCCCAGATAACCTCCCAGCAGGACTGAGCACCTGGGCTCTGCATACACCCCTTTCTTTGCCTACTGTGTTTCTGAAGGAGAGGCTTCCCTGTCTGACCCCTGGTGAGGCCCTGGGTGTTTTCCTGTCTCTCAGTGACTGCTCATTCCCTTTCTGAACATCACCACCTCCAGACTAGAGAAGGAAACTAGAAAGGAAAACACAATTTGGGAGAAGGAGACACTTCAGTGCACAGCACAGATCCAGTTCAACAGTCCTCTGAAGCCTCAGGGTCCTAGAACACTGCCTGTTTCTCATGGACACTTGGGATACCCCGTGCTCTCCTCCCACACTGCCCAAGGGCCCATGACAATCTCCTGCAGGGGCCCTGATCTGCACGTTCCGGGCAACACAGGGCAGCTCTCTAAGCCCCTTGGGCAGGCCCATTGCTGGCTCTGGAGAGGCCCACAGACCTCACCCACCAGCCAGAGATCGACGGAGCCTGACAAACGCCATGAAACTGGAAGACAAGCTATTCTGCTGCTTTCACAGAGAAGGGGAAAGTCTGATTACCCCTCCTGCCCCCATCAGCCCTTCCAGTCTTGCTACTAAGAAGGGAGTCAGGACATCAACAAGACCAACATTTCTCAGGAAATGCTCCCTGTCTCAGGGGCCTTAGGGGCTTATCTACTCTCCAAAAACCAGGGAGAAATTCAGCTTCCCTGGGATGTGAATCACACTCGTCCCCAGAGGGACTGAGGAGCCCAAAGTGTCTAGCTCCTCCTGCAGGCCCCACCCAACCGACCCATAAGAATTCTGGTTTCACTTTGTTCTTTTACCCTCCAAGGAGGGCTTGTCTTGACCCCCACCTTTCAGCCCCCTCGACTCTTCCACATCCCCCGAAGCACCTACCCCAGTGCTGGGGGAACAGCACGTCAGCAGTGAAACCTTCTTACTGTCTGGTGTGCAAAGGGGATATGATGATCTGGAAAATCCATTATTCTGTTTGAAAGCAAAAGAGTTTCCACAGAGGCCATACACTGGATTCCAACTTTTGAAAGACAAATATATACTGCTAAAGTTGGGTGGTGCGTAATGTCACCTTTCTTTGAAGATTCAAGTCAGAGAAGCCACCTGGGCATCCAGTGGCATCTCAGGCATCCTTCTGGATGTTGTTTGGAAAAGCCAAGGCAAGCAGAAGCCCCACGGCTTCCCAAGTCCTCAAGCGTCTGCTTCCGTCTCCCTGGGCAGCACACACCTTGGGAACACACGCTCCAGAGTAATAGCACACCAGATATAAAGGGGGGAGGGGTTGCTGCAGAATCCAGGAGGGATGTGCGTCGGATTAGATTTTGGAAGTTCCTCCCAGGAAGGTGCTCCCACAGCCTCTTTCATCAGTGATGCAAAAACTTCAGACAGGCCACCTGAGATTCCCCCTCCCCCATCCACAGGCGACTCCATCACTAATGGGGTCAATCTAACAAGAATATGGGGCCTGCCCTTGGCAACCTCCAAAGCTGGACCAAGACAACCTGTGTGGTAATGCAGCAAGGCAGCTTTTGCCTTCCTGCCTCTCTCCCAGTCAACAAAATACACGGAACAGGCCACCCCCTCCCTTAAAAGACAGTGAGGAAGGAAAACAAGTCGGAGAGGTGGATGACAGCACCAGCCCCAGGGCAGCCCTAAAGCAGAGGGGACCAGCCAGATCTGCAAAGTCAGTCCCTAACCAGTGGGACAGGGACAGGACAGGCCGAGGGCAGAGTGCTGGCAGCCTCCTGAAGTTCCTGCCAGCTGGGCAGTCACACAGGAAACCACATCCAGCTCCCCTCTCCCTCTCTCCACTGTTCACCAGGGGCTCATGGCTGAGCACCTGTCAAAGTTAGTCAGGGGAGATGAAGCACTGTCTCCCACCAGAACCGCAATCCAGGATGCCTCCCAGGGGGGCAAAAGACCTAGGGACTGGCATCTTACTAGCCGTAGGGCTGCGTCCTTGGACTCCCCCTGGGGAAGCTGGGTTCGGCTGACAACTGCGCATTCCTTGAGGACCCTTGGCAGGGGTGACTATCAGCGGGTAAAGAGGAAGAAAAGAACCCTGGCCCAGGCCAAGCATCCCTCCCTCCATCTCCTCCCACCAACCACCCCTGGGACCAGCCTCCTTCTCTGCCTGCCGGGGAGAGAGCAGGGACGTTATTCCAACAGGTCTCTCTCACCCGGGCCTCACCCGGCTAGCCGTCCTCCGCCCTGCCCTGAGGCCCTCCAATTCAGCCAGAGCGCCAAGGCACCTGCTGCCAGACCCGGCTGCATCCGGGCGAAAGGGGGCCCTGGGCGGTGCCCCTCGGCGCTCCCGGGCCTCCGAGAGAAGGGGCGGGGCGCTCCCAGTCCGGCGCGCCCCCCGCGCCCCCTCCCCGCGCTCACCTGGCGCAGGTGCTGCAGCAGCGTCCCCGCCTCCTCCCGCCGGCCCTGGCGCACCATCCGCAGCAGCTCCTGGACCATGCCGACGCGCCGGTGGTAGGGGGGCAGCCCCGCGCCGGCGCCCGCGCGCCCCGCCTTGTCCCCGGCGCGCAGCAGCAGCGACGCCCAGAAGTCGGGCCGTTCGCGGCGGGGGCCGGGCGCCGCGCCGGGGCTGGCTCTCTCCGCCAGGCTGCCCTTGGTCTGCCGGGTGCCCATGCCGCCGCCACCGC